>NW_026731827.1:1032500-1132500 GCF_028476545.2 Physella acuta
ATGAAGAAGATGAATGGGGTGAATGTTGTTTGTACTTTGTAGGCCCCTACCCTATCCCTGTTCAAGCTTCGTTTGTAGAGCTGTGCCAGTCCAGTTTGTACTTGTTTATGTATATAAGTTGTGTGAAAAAGTGTATGTACGCCTCACTTCAGGCCAGTCCTACTACAAGTTTAGACTAGGTTAGTTCTGTGTACTTTTAGACAGTGTATCTTAGTTTATGAGCTAGCTTATGTTAATATTTAGAATAGCCTGTGTTTGTGTACATAGTGCAGACTTTGGTGAACTCTTTTTAGTGTAACGAGTCTTTTTTTTTCATTTAGTCTTGTGTTTTGTAACCCATTTGTGGTTGTTCGTGTTGTATGTTGCGCGACGCACTGGACTACCGGTAAAGGCGTGTCAGTGTGTTCACAATTAGCCAGTTGTTGAATAGCTAATATGATAAGCGTGCCTCTATGCCTAATTGCCATTACTATAACGGCAATACATTGGTAACGCATGTCTACACGGTTGCACTCTCAAGTTACACAATGCCTTCTTGTGCCAGAAGTTAATCAGAATTCAGAAGAAATTAGTTTGGTTTGTATGGAAAGAAAACAGTGACTGGACACATGGATGAAACGATGCACTGGGTATGTTTTTAATTTCACTTAACGAGAAGATGCGCTAATGCCAGGGTAGTCTAAATGGTGTGATAAAATGACATACATTTGACGCCGTTGCCGATTAGATTTTATATCTATCGTATACTACAATATACTTGGCATACGATGGGGACATAGTAATGTAAGGGAAATAGCAATTAAAGGGAAATAATAAAAAAAAAATAACTAACAAAATTATTGGGTCGGTAGACGGGAAACTAAAGTTGGATGACAGTAGTTGTAGAAAATAGTAAGAAAAACATGGTGAGTTGCGAGATGAGAAACATGGGTAGTGGGTAGGTGCCAAAACATGGGTAGTGGGTAGGTGACAAAACATGGGTAGTGGGTAGGTGACAAAACATGGGTAGTGGGTAGGTGACAAAACATGGGTAGTGGGTAGGTGACAAAACATGGGTAGTGGGTAGGTGACAAAACATGGGTAGTGGGTAGGTGACAAAACATGGGTAGTGGGTAGGTGACAAAACATGGGTAGTGGGTAGGTGACAAAACATGGGTAGTGGGTAGGTGACAAAACATGGGTAGTTACCAGATAAGTTACATATTGAGAACCGCTGTTTAACCCGAACCAAAGTCCACTATTGTTGAGATATCAACAGAGAGTGGGTTGGTTTTATATTTTCATAGGAGTTTACGAGTGTTAGAGATTTATAGCTCAGACAATGGTAGTGTCCTGCTTGCTTGCAATAAATATGTAGTTTTCACTACCCACCAATGACTAGAATATGCTGTGCTAAATTTAAACATGTCTTTACGATCTTTATTTTGGGTCAGGCACACTGTGTTGTATTATTCGTAGATGTGCGCCGACCTATGTCAACAGAGTGTGGGTACTCAAGAAGAAAATTTATAGCCTGTTATTTTGACAGGTGTCATAGCCTGTTTACCTGCAGTAGCTAAGACTAACCTGCTCATTATCTGACCTGTCGTGTCATTATTTTGTTTTTCTCCTGTTTGTTTTTGTTACACACTAGACTGGCTTAACGTTTGAAAATGTCGTTGTAACACTTGTTAATTGAGATTTTTACGTTTCTACTCATCATGAAAGCTGGGCATTAAATTTACGACAACCTATGTACAAAAATCCGGCAGGTTGTGTACTAGAAGTACACATGTAGTTGATGTTTCTCTGTTCGTTTGTCCCCCAATCATCCACCCAATACATGTCTTGTGGAGCTTGACCCACTATGTTTTTAAAAAAAAAACAGGAAAAAACTAATATCATTTTTACAGACCGTTTAAGCAAGTAACCCTCTACTGAATACAACTAGATTAGGAAATAAAATCAGTATCTTAATACTATGTAATGATGTAAAACTATCTTTGTATCCTGTATACAAACCTGCACACATAAATTATATATAAATAATTATAATACTGCCAAAAAAACCCACAAAACATTGTGAAAGGGACATAACCATTAAGTTGCCAGTCAACAAGGAAATTTCAATGAATATATATGATTTATATATCAACATGTTTTCATACAAGCAGATACAAAGATTTCTTATGCAAATTTCCAAATGCATCACCACCAAAGTTCCCCCTTCAGATCCATTGGGCATATGAAGTAGAGTTTATCGGCCTCGGCCTATGAAGGAATCCCCGGCCCCAATTACTCTCCCTAACGTGAGTCAGGTATGTTGCCCAGTGGTGAGTCCACACTGGGATCCGAACTCAGTCGGCCACTATACCACTCGGCCATTCCTTCCTTATTGTTTCCACATTCTATTTGTTTAAATTCTAAAGTAAATATTTAAATTGTGAAGAGAAAATTATATATACAAGGACAGTAAGTTGTTTTGTTAGTTTTTTAAGTTTTTCCAGCGTTACTTCCCCTTGCGCTTTCTGCTCTGAATTCCTACAATTGTAGTACAAACAATTAAAACAACAAAAATTCTTTACTGGTATTCAAACTAACTTAATCAAACTTGTCATTAAATGAATTAAAAAATCATAGCCATAGAGTGCTGCTCAGGGGATTGCAAAAGTCCAATGTTGGATTAAATCTCGGTTAAGTCATTCAATAAAATAAATACGTGTCTGAAATTACAGTCCATGCTGAGTTGTTTGGTTTAAATGTGTAAGCCAAAACCTCGTAGAACAACTCAACTTTCAGACTTTAAGCGTCTTGTTCTCCGTGATGATATTACATGTTTGTTTTTCATACGTAATCATTTTAAAAAATTTATAGCCTATCGCTCAACATTTCACCAGACATGTCTGGAGTTCGAATCAAGGTTCAAGTCAGTAGACCGTCACTGAGTCCACCCAGCTCTGATGGGTACCTAATTCACGTTCCGAAAAGTAAAGACGGCTGGTCAAGTGGAGACCACACTGTCCCTTTATATGCCGAGGTCATAGAAACAGGTAAACTCTACTTTAATTGCCTTATTGACCGCCTGGTTCGAAAAGGGAACTTCTTACAAAAACTTGAAAAAATGTAAAAGTACAGCGACATAAATAGTGTGTAATCTCTTTGAAAATTGTGTTTTTAGTACAATTACATCATGTTAGTACTTATAGAACATTACACTCATCATGTATGTCACAACAATCAGATTTTACAGTATTTAACACAACACTGTTTAAACATAAGAACACAGTCATGTCTAAAGTTTGGGTTACAAATACTGTAAATAATCGGATTAGCGGCACTGTTGATCAGATAGAACACGACAAAGAAATTGATGAGCACTGCTCCAGCTAATGTTGGGTGGTCGAGGAGTGTAGTGGCAGCCATGAGCAGTAGGATGGTGATGGTTGTCATGTAGCTCACGATGTAGGTGACGCTGGTAGCCAGTAGCATGCGGGTCGTTTTTCCCATCAATAAACAGTTAGAGTTCCTTCCCTTGGTGCTGGCTGTAGGAAGTATTGGAGCTACAGAGGAGGCGGAGTCTTTCCTGCTTGATTCGTTGGTGGTTATGTAACCACTGCAGGCGTTTGATTCGACGGTGTGTTTTGCTTCGATGTGACAATGTTTAGTTTTCTGAAACTCTGGTTTAGCAGTGCGGGTCTCATGTTTAACAGTGACTGTCTCCCGTTTGATATCCAGGGCATCATGGGCGCCACTCGTGTTTGTTGGTTTACTTCTGGTGTTCTTTGCGTTGATGGAGACTTTACTACTGCCGTCACTAACGACGCTAACAATCGTGTCTTGACTTGTATTTGATCCTACCGAACTCTCGTCTTTATCACAACTTGTTGACGATCGTTGTTGTAAGACAATATCACGTGAAAGTGTATTTCTCTGTGTTTTACCATCCAAACCAACACTCATTGTTTCTCCAAGCTTCCTTAGCGCGTGTCTCCGTGCCGCTAAGCCAATGAGAATGTAGAGAGTTGAGAGGGTGATACAGCACGTCACGACAACCAGAACGTAGAAACCGTGGGACAGTTTGGGCCAGATGGTGCCGCTGTACTGGTCAGCGATGCCGCAGTTGTACTTGTAGGTGTCAGGGAGTCCAGTCTTGCTGACCACTAGACCATACAACACACCGAATGGGATGCTGAAGAGAAGGGACAGGCCCATAGCACAGGCGCAGATAACTCTTGCTTCCTTGATGGTGATTTGTCTTCCAAACGGTCTGCAAATTTTCCGGTACCTGCATTATATATATATATATATATATATATATATATATATATATATATATATATATATATATATATATATATATATATATATATATATATATGAGAGCGTTAGGAGTGGGTGGGAGTCGTCATCTGCGTTGTCTTTCATCTTGTTGTATAGGTTATTCCGTAAATATTTAGTTTATGAACCACTGTGATGTCTTAGTCTTTTTCCTGCTCCCATAAACTTCGATTTGTCGGTGTCATTTTCAGCCACTGTTTTTACAAGCTTTTATTTAACTCACTTCCTCTGTCTGTCGTAAGTCGACAGTGTCGTCAGTCTAGATCGAAACGTAGGAGTGAAAATTCGGACAGTTCTACTTGACCGATACGATTCACAGTTGGCACGTGGGTCAAGACATGAAGACAATGCAATCTGAAACTAAATTTGACTTAATTGGATGCCTAATTAATTTTTTATGAATTAATTAAAATTTGGACCGAATCAGTAGGCATGTCAATCCAACCACACCACACGCGTCATCACTTTCAATAGCTGCGCCATCAGGTTTAATAGCTGCGCCATCACGTTCAGTAGGCGCGCAATGGTTTTTAGTCATGTAACACTATTGTAAATAAAACATGTAA
Organism: Physella acuta; assembly: GCF_028476545.2. Classification (NCBI taxonomy): domain Eukaryota; kingdom Metazoa; phylum Mollusca; class Gastropoda; family Physidae; genus Physella; species Physella acuta. The sequence goes on from NW_026731827.1 coordinate 1,037,384, forward strand.
AGTACTGAAAAAAAAATTCATAAAAAACGTTTTAATAACAAGCTTTTATGTAATGATGCACTAAAAAGAAGAAAATAAATTATACACTACTATTTAAATTACTATAAAGAAAAGCGTGGGTCACTTTAGTACTTTAGTACCTATTGGATACCTTTACTAATATTTGAGAAGATACCCACGCTTTTCTTTATAGTAATTTAAATAGTAGTGTATAAGTTATTTTCTACTTTTTAGTGCATCATTACATAAAAGCTTGTTATTAAAACGTTTTTTATGAATTTTTTTACCGAAGTCGACAAATCTTTCCATTACTGGCTTTATGGCTTTATCAGATTGTAATAAAAACTTCGAGTCATCGGCTAAAAGTTTATAAAATATATTAAGCAAATAGAATATATATATATATATATATATATATATATATATATATATATATATATATATATATATATATATATATATGTGTTGTGTGTGTGTGTGTGTGTTCGTGTGTGGGTTCGTTTATACGTTCTATATTTAATTTAGCAATATGTAGTACACCGACCTTATTATGGCCACTATGACCAGTAACACAGCTGATGTCCAGGCTGTAAAACTGTTGAGAAAGTAGTAGCCCTTACACACGATGACGTTAGTGTAGGTCACGGTGTGTAGAATGGTGTAGATCGTGCCTGGAGGGAATAGTAATTTAAATAGTAGTGTAAAATTTATTTACTACTTTTTAGTGCATCATTACATAAAAGCTTGTTATTAAAACGTTTTTTATGAACAAAAAATTTCAGTACTTTAAATGTTAAAAATTTACAATAGAGTTGTATGACTAAAAACCATGCGCACGTAATGAACGCGATGAAGCGTGTCTAATAGTGCGGAGTAGTTTAATGAGACAGCCTAATAATTTGGAAAAAAAAATTATTAATTCATAAAAAATTAATTAGGCAACCAATTAGGTCTAATTTAATGTCATGTTCCATTGTATTTATGGCTTGACACACGTGCCAACGTTTAAACAAATCTGTCAGTTAGAAGTGTCCGAAATTTCTTTCGGGCGTTTCGATCTAGACAGACAGACAGACTGACGACAGAGACAGTGAGTTAAATAAAAGCTTGTAAAAAATAAATGTTTTATTGACAGACGTTTTGTATCTTAAAATTAAATGGCAAACTCACCTGGAATAATGAAAAGATTTGTCATCAGGTCCACGAATGCGATGACCTGTATGAGAGTGACCGTCGGTGTTTTGTTAACTTTACGTGAGTACACCATTAGGATGAGCGAGTTGCCGAAGACGCCACAGATGGTCAGGACAGAGAGCAGCACAAAGGACGGGATGTTGGCGCTGTTGTTGATACCCTGCAGCCACTCCAAGTACTGCCACTTCTCAACTTCTGAGTGAACCACATCTTGCGGTGTAACGTGTGGTGATGGCGTTGAATTGGTCATTTTTATTTTATTGCATACAGAGTAGGTCTATAGAGGAAGTATTGTAATCGTGCTGAATAATTAACGAATATTTTATATTAAAATCATGCAATATCAGACTTTGATAACGTTTCTATCTAACTTATTCTAAACACTTTTAGTGAGGAAATATTAATGCTCATGCAGAAATAATATAAGGTAAGCAACATTTTTATAATATCGGCCAGAATACAGCAGTGATTAATTAAGACAATAAATAAGACAATAATTTACACATTATCTCCGTAATGATCTCAGTCCAGTTTGATTGCTTAACTGATCAAGGCAATGAATACCCGTACGTAGGTCGCTAGACAGAGGTTAAATACATGGGTGGTTAGGTTTGTCTATATTTAACTCGCGCATGAATACATTTTTCTATGTTTCTATATATAGGTATCCTGAAAGGCAATGCAGAAAAATATTTTCTTCGACTGTTTAGCAGGCAGGGATCGGTTTTCAGATCCTCTCCTTATGGACGGGTTCCCAACCTGTCGTAAAGGTAGCAAATACATATTCGTAACGTCGGCAATAACAGAAATATATGAGGTTCATCTGACATACAAAAACAATTATGGAAGTATTTGTTTATACGTTACCAGTGGACATAAATATTATATAACAGGAATACAGTTGTGTATCGCGTGTTAAAATTAGACAACTCCACACTTACACAATACTTTCTAGTGCATGTACTGTAATGTGAACTCAGGTGACAGGAATCCAGAGGCGTAGCGACCCTTCCCGGCGCCCGGGAACAAACTTTCGATTTGCACCCCTGTCCCCCCCCCCCTGCCCCCCCCCCCCCCCATTTTGCGACGCATCTGCAGGAATCTGGTTTACACGTGTACATTACCGAGATTGGTGGAGATGAAGAATTCAGTGAATTGAGCATTGAATGGTTAAGGTGAAAATTCGGTGAAAGAAGACATTTATGAAACGATACACTGTATGTCTATACAATCACTTAACGAAGACATGTTGTAACACCACGGCAGTCTAACCACTATAAAACAATTTGACGAAGCTGATCATTAGGTTTATTTTATATCGTATTAAATAAACTAGCGAAGATAAAGATATAGTATAAAAAACATTTACTAGCCATTTAATAGCAAAATTTAAATATAATTTCTCGAACATTCTTATATAACACTACGGGGGATGGCACCTCGGGATATAGACATGATTTTTAATCCATTTTTAATTACTTAATTACTTTAATTACTTAATTACTTACTTGTAAAATAGAATAGAATCGCGTAGAATAAAGAATTGAGCACCAAGTGAACGCCGAAAAAACAGTGTATAATAGTGCGGAATATTATTAGTACTTTATAAATTCACGTGCGTTTTGTGAGAAATCGGAAATAGTATAAATTACTACTTCCGGTCAACGGATATTACTCAAAATTTGACAGAAGACAGAGAATTAGAATTTGTACTTACAATTGAAATTTCATTTATCGGTCTGAAACAGTACTCAAGTTATAGGCTTTTGAAAAATTGAAACTAGAATAAGTTCCACTTCCGGTTATCGGAAATCGCTGAAAAGTTGATACAGAACTGCAAATTTGATATGAAATGTTATCAACCTAGCTGTAGCGGTACTCAAGTTATCGTGTTCACAGACACAGACACACATACACACACATACACACATACACACACAGACATACCCACAAGATTGCAAAACTATTTATGTTTTTCCGACTCAGGGAGGTGTAAAACGTCGAGATTTGCAAAGATTTCGATTTTTTTTTTTTTTTTTTGCACGATTACATTACTTTCTTTATGCTCTGTATACAAGAAAGTAAAAATACATTACTTGTGAACAGCGATTAAAAAATTAAGTTTACTTAATTTTCTAGATTTTTTTTATTTATTTTCCTGAAGCTAGTATAAAGCAGTAAATATAAACCTGCTTTTTAACGGATAAAAATATAACCTTTACGTGAATCAGTTGATTTATAACTTAGTAAAAGATTGATAAGAGATGAGTAAAACAACCAAGGTCAGTGGGTACATGAAATATATGTTGAGAACCACTGTTTACCCCGAGTCAGACTAAGCCGACTGTTGTTGAGACACCAGTAGGAAAGGTGGAAGGGGGGGGGGGAAGCTTTCACAAGTTTTGGTCAGGGGTTGACTTAAGTTATATTAGAGTAAAGAAAACAGTAGTTACTATTTGCTTGTTTCATTGTAATAAATATGTTGCAGCGATTTCCCACATACGCACACCACCACCAATCACAACAAAACACTATTTAAATATAGCATAACACCAGAGGCGTAGCGAGGGGGGGGGGGCGGGGGGTGCGGACCGCACCGGGTGACACCATTTAGGGGGGTGACACCAAGGCAAAAAATAGCTAAATATATAGAGGGGGTGAAAATCGAAAGTTCGAGGGGGGTGCAAATCGAAAGTTTGAGGGGGGGGGTGCAAATCGAAAATTTGACAGTTTGTCCCCGGGAAGGGTCGCTACGCCTCTGGGGGGGTGACACCATTAAGTGCCGCACCGGGTGACACCCGACCTCGCTACGCCACTGCATAATACGATAGGCAATTTGTTGAACTCCCGTCCCCTCCACTGTGTGTAGTTTCGCTATGTTACTAAGTAATTTATTTACAAAAACAAAATTATTCATATCACATTGGATAAACTACCCCGGCTTGTTATATAACATTTTTACACCACTTATTTAGGATCAGACAAACTATCTTGTATCAATCGTGTGTGTACCGCCTTATGTTATAAACAATATGTTACAACACGAGACAGCCCAGTTTGGATCATATAAACAACCTAATCACGTGACAGGTCCGTCCATGACCAGGTTCAACACATAACCACTGCAGGTAAACAGGGTATGGCACATGTGACACAAATATTAACTCCTTTAATCCATCTTGTTTAAACTCTAAACTTAATATATGGGTCATGTTTACGCTGAAAGCTGAGCTGCGAGTCTACCTCAGCCTGTGTGTATAATGTGTACAGGTTGTTGGCTAGATATACACAGCTAGTTGATTTTCCTTGTCACCTGTCCCCCAACATACCTGCACACGTCTTTTCCTGAGGAATATATATATATATATTCCTCAGGAAAAGACGTGTGCAGGTATGTTGGGGGACAGGTGACAAGGAAAATCAACTAGCTGTGTATATCTAGCCAACAACCTGTACAAATTATACACACATATATATACATATATATATATATATATATATATATATATATATATATATATATATTGCAGACATATTTTTGCATCGCTTCACCCAACTAGGAATATTGTCGACAAATGTTTGCGGTACTCCCTCTCACCCCTCAACCTGGAATATTTCCGACACTTCATCCCCACCCCCGTCTCTACATCCGCAGTTAAACGGGTACCACCGAAGCCACCCCTAAGGTTACATTGGCTATTTATAAACCAGGACGTAAATATTCCTTACAAGTAAAACATCCTCGTCTTGATTTGTTTGCATCTACCGGCTCATACGTTGATAGATTGTACACAGTCTTTAGCGGGCAAACGTTTTGCTTACATCCACCGGGTCATACGTTGATAGACTGTACACAGTCTTTAGCGGTCAAACGTTTTGTTTGCATCCACCGGCTCATACGTTGATAGACTGTACACAGTCTTTAGCGGGCAAACGTCCATTGGCCATTTGTCGCATCAGGCAAACATTCCCGTTCTGCCTAATGGCATTCGGGCAAGCGGCATTCGGGCAAGCGGCATTCGGGCTTGTGGCATTCGGGCTTAAGGCATTCGGGCAAGCGGCATTCGGGCAAGCGACATTCGGGCTTGTGGCATTCGGTTATGTGTTGTTTGGGCATTAATTTTACTCCATTTTAACAGCCTTGATTAATTTTACTCATACCCAATTTTAACAAATTGATTGATTTTACCCCATTTAACAGCATTGATTGATTTTACCCAATGTCAACAGCATTGATTGATTTTACCCAATGTCAACAGCATTGATTGATTTTACCCAATGTCAACAACATTGATTGATTTTACCCAGTGTTCATCAATCTTGAGCCACTCATGCATAACGTAATACACGGCTACAGCAGCAGCTACTTAACACACTGATACCTTGTCTGATCAGTTTGTAACATTTTGCCTCTAACCACGGAGCTCATGGCCAACATTTCAAGTGTACGGGGAAGGGGGCGTGGCATTGTGAACAAGAACTGTTGTTTAGCTAAACTGCAGATCGTTTCTATTCAGGACATCGCTATTTCAAAATCATTTAACAAAACATTAAGGAACAATTACAAAACATTAATCTTTAAAACTAAATACAATGAAAGAAAATTGATAAAATTAAATATGTATTTCAAGTAAACAAGCCGACGATATTACTTCCCTGTTAGGTAAGAGAAGGGGTAGGGCAATACGGTGCAGTCATGAGTAGTATATTAGGTCCCTTTTGGAGCGAATTCTTGGCGGAGGAGCTGGTGGGGATGCGCAAAGACATATAGTAAAATACTCGGGAGCAGGATGCGCAGGCGGGACAATGACATATAGCAAAATACTCCACCAGCTGCCGCAGGGTGGTGGAGCAGGATGCGCAGGCGGGACAACGAGATATAGTAAAATACTACGCCAACTGGGGTTGGCGGAGGTGGAGGTGTGACGTAATCTCCGTTGACATTGTGACGTAATCAGCGATATTATGACGTAATTATTGACCTTGTGACGTAATCATTGACCTAGTTACGTAATTTTAATGCATTTTTTAATGAGTTTTAATGAGTTTTTAAAATTTTTAATTAATTTTTTATTCAAGAGTTACGTAATTTGATTATTTGTTTACTTTTTAATTAATTTTTATTGACTAGTTACGTAATGTGATTTTAATTACTTTGTTTATATTGTGTAATTTTTTATTGACCTAGTTACGTAATTGGATTTTAATGAGTTTGAATTTAATGTTGTAATTTTAATTAATTTTTATTAACGAGTTACGTAATTTGATTATTTGTTTGATTTTAAATTGTTTACTTTGTTTGTTTACTTGTTGTTTAATTTGTTGGTTTGTTTGAACGTATGTATGTTTTAAATAAAAGACTAACACTATCATGTACTAGAACAGTCTTTGTATACCAGCCTTTAACCAGACATGTAACATCTGTTACGTATCGAGCCGCCCGTGAACTTTCCAGGCGCTGGGCGGTTTTTAATGGGTATTATATCGATCGCAGCCGCTGGCCCAGATGATTAATGGCTTTTTTCCCCGCTCGGTTGACGGGTTATGGTAATTAACGACGTACATTAAGTGTCTCTCCGCGAAGCCCGCGTTAAGTGTGGGAACACCTGTTACCACGTTAATCGATTTTACCGAACGCTTTGTTAGCTCCGCGAAGTACTTAGGTCATTATGCAACAGCTGCTGTGCAACAGCTGGGGGTGTAATTAGGTCGATCAACCGGACATTACCTTGTTGGTTTTCTAGTACGCTATACACATTCACACACACACACACTAAAATTAGAACAAAAGTCTTCTTATATTTTATTTGTTTATTAACGTTTTTTCCAATTCATCAAAGGCTTTTAAAATTTCATCCTGTAAACTTAATAGGCGCTCAAAGCAGACGCGACTCATACTAACACCAGAATTTGTAGGAAAATTAAGATCTGTCCCATCTATAAGCTCTCTAAAGTCCCTCTCCGCGTTAAGTGTGGCGACAGCTGGTGCTGTAATTAGTCACGGCTCTCGGCTTTTTTCATTAGACTACAGCTGTACATGAACTATGTTCACATATCGTACACCCGGTCATTCTTTGATCAAATTAAAAAATTTTTGTTTCCACATGTCCTGCGAACCGTCCCTTGCTATGTATGAAAGATTAATGGGTGTAACTATTCGCTTATAGCGAGGGTCAGCAAAAATCAAAATATATTTAAGGGTCGGAATTTTCTTTCAACCACCGTTAAGTCAGGTTTGAGACGAAACGAAGTCTCGGTAGGTTCGTGTTTTTTAATGGGCGACAGGGCGACTTGGTGCATTGGTACGTAGGTATGCGGGGTAGACATATTTTTTACAAGTCTGGAAAAGTAATTACGTTTTTTTTTTTTTTTTTTTTTTTTTTTTTTATGACCGTTCCGTTTTTCTTTTGATCTGACCACCATTTGACCACCCTGCACTGGTGACCTTGTGACGTAATCACCGCAGGTGACCTAGTTACGTAATTTTAATAAGTTTTTAATTAGTTTTAATGACTTTTTAAAATTTTAATTAATTTTTCATTAACGAGTTACGTAATTTGAATGTGTTTTTAATTAGTTTTAATGAGTTTTTAAAATTAATGGATTTTAATTTTAATTTTTTTATTTTATTTTTTTCATTATCTGTTATGTTAACTTTAAGGTTCTATAACTCTATATATTTAAATACATTTTTGATTCAACCGAGTCTACTTTTCCTAACATAAGTACATGTAAAGAGGGGTTTCCAATAGGTCTGTAATGAATTAGGCCTTTTTGACTATGACTTGTTGCCCAGGTGTTGACATGATACGCTTTTTTGAGATACACGTACACACACACACACACACAACCACACACACACACACACACATACACGCGCGCGCGCGAAATTCATACTAGGTCGATAAAGGCGGAGAGAACTTATAGGTATACATTATCATGGTGACAACAAAAGCGATCCTTATTTTATTTACATGAAAGCGTGTTTTCCAAAAAGTGTCACCATGCCGTTGTCATTTTAGCAGCGGGTATTAGTTTAAGTGTACCTCGTGCACGCTTGTTTACATTTTAAAAGACGTGTCGCGTGTCTTCCCCTTACGACTTCCCTAATAGAGAAACGAGAGGAAAGACAACTGTTCTAAAATTAGAACAGCCTTGTCTACAGCCACGAGTATCGTCCCTTGTGAAAAAATTCGCGTCAGAATCCTTAACTAAACATTCAATTTCTTTAACAAGTTAAAAAAATAATTTAGGAAGACAAGGGTTAACGAAATATATATCTTAGTCTTGCAGCAGATTACCTTCCCATGTTCGCTTTAGTATTACAGTTTTCATCTAACTTCTTTTTGACTTGAACTTCTTTAATTTTTAAGAAAGTTTACTTATACATAATACATTACGTCTAATGACAATTTTTTTTTTTTTTTTTTTTTTTTTTTTTTTTTTTTTTTTTTTTACCACTCAATGTATTTTCTTTTTCTATATCTTACATTGTCATCTTAATTTTTGATCACCTTAGGTGGTGGTAAGGTGGTGGTAAGGTGGTGGTAAGGTGGTAAGGTGGTGGTAAGGTGGTGGTAAGGTGGTGGTAAGGTGGTGGTAAATTTGCTTAAGATTATAAAATTCAAGTTTTAAAAAAACAACAACGTTATAGTACGGCGTGTCAAATGACACGCCGTTTAAAATGTCTACATTTAAAGTTCACCAAAATAATGACTTAAAAACTAAATATGATATGACGTTAGCATACATATCATTCAATCTAATCATTCTAAAGTACAAATCAATAATTTTTATTGATTAAGGGGCTGGGTGAGTTATTTTTATTCGGGTGCCCAGGGAAGGTTTGGAGTTGGTTGGGACAGATTTTATACACGAGTCGGTGACGTTTTCACCGAGGCAGGGTTCGAAGCTAGACCATGCCTGTTTTGGAATTGTTAGGGGTCGAGTCTATAGTAGGGTCGGGGAGTTTTGTTAACACAGAGGGATGTTTCGAAGTTGGTACATCCATGTTTTAGAATTGATAGGTAGAGAGTCGATACTAGGGTCGGTGAAGTTTTCACCGAGTCAGGTTACAAAAGTTGGGACATGCATGTTTAGGAATTGTTGGTAGTCGAGTTCATACTAGGGTCGGGGAGTTTTGCTAACACTGAGGCAGGTTGTAAAGTTGGTACATGCATCCTTGGAATTGTTAGGGGCCGTGTTCATACTAGTGTCGGCGAAGGTTGGTTTTGAACTCGGAACATGTATGTTGTGGAATCGGTAGGTCTAGAGTTCATACTAGTGTCGGTGAAGGATGGTTTTGAACTCGGAACATACATGTTTTGAAATTGTTGGTAACCGAGTTCATACTAAGGACGGGGGTGTTTTCACCGAGGCAGGTTACAAAGTTCGTACATGCATCATTGGCATTGTTAGGGAGAGTTAAACTAAGGTCGGTGAAGTTTTCACCGAGGCAGGTTACAAAGTTGGTACATGGATGTTTAGGAATTGATGGCAGTCGAGTTCATACTAGGGTCGGGGAATTTTGTTAGCACTGAGACAGGTTGGAAAGTTGGTACATGCATGTTTGGGAATTGTTGGTAGCCGAGTTCATACTAGTGTCGGTGAAGGTTGGTTTTGAACTCGGAACATGCATGTTTTGGAATCGGTAGGTGTAGAGTCCATACTAGGGTCGGTGAAGTTTTCACCGAGGGTGGTTTCAAAGTTAGTACAGGCATGTTTTGGAAGTGTTAGGGGCCGAGTTCATACTAGTGTCGGTGAAGATTGGTTTTGAACTCGGAACATGCATGTTTTGAAATTGTTGGTAACCGAGTTCATACTAGGGACGGGGGTGTTTTCACCGAGGCAGGTTACAAAGTTCGTACATGCATCATTGGAATTGTTAGGGAGAGTTAAACTAAGGTCGGTGAAGTTTTCACCGAGGCAGGTTACAAAGTTGGTACATGGATGTTTAGGAATTGATGGCAGTCGAGTTCATACTAGGGTCGGGGAATTTTGTTAGCACTGAGGCAGGTTGGAAAGTTGGTACATGCATGTTTGGGAATTGTTGGTAGCCGAGTTCATACTAGTGTCGGTGAAGGTTGGTTTTGAACTCGGAACATGTATGTTTTGGAATTGTTGGTAGCCGAGTTCATACTAGTGTCAGTGAAGGTTGGTTTTGAACTCGTAACATGCATGTTTTGGAATCGGTCGGTGTAGAGTCCATACTAGGGTCGGTGAAGTTTTCACCGAGGGTGGTTTCAAAGTTAGTACAGACATGTTTTGGAAGTGTTAGGGGCCGAGTTCATACTAGTGTCGGTGAAGGTTGGTTTTGAACTCGGAACATGCATGTTTTGAAATTGTTGGTAACCGAGTTCATACTAGGGACGGGGGCGAGTGCGGCGGACAAAGTTGTCGATGTAGGTAGGGTGCAAGAGATATTCAACGAGGAGTAGTGTCTACAAGTTATGTATCCCAGTCTGTTGGAGTGGTTTCTAGGGGGTTGTGATATTAGTTGAATAAATATTTGTCTGTAGGATTGTCATACAGCCTTTGTCTCTTAAATGGAATAGGTATAGTGTGGGTAGTAGTACGGTCTGTTTATCTAGCGGTTGGTATTGAGGTTAGTGTGATGACGCAAGGTTGGATGGGAGAAGGGGAAAGGGGTTGCGGACAAAGGGAAGGGGAAGGGCGAATAGTGATAAAAATAACTCACCCAGCCCCTTAATCAATAAAAATTATTGATTTGTACTTTAGAATGATTAGATTGAATGATATGTATGCTAACGTCATATCATATTTAGTTTTTAAGTCATTATTTTGGTGAACTTTAAATGTAGACATTTTAAACGGCGTGTCATTTGACACGCCGTACTATAACGTTGTTGTTTTTTTAAAACTTGAATTTTATAATCTTAAGCAAATTTACCACCACCTTACCACCACCTTACCACCACCTTACCACCACCTTACCACCTTACCACCACCTTACCACCACCTTACCACCACCTAAGGTGATCAAAAATTAAGATGACAATGTAAGATATAGAAAAAGAAAATACATTGAGTGGTAAAAAAAAAAAAAAAAAAAAAAAAAAAAAAAAAAAAAAAAAAAAAAAAAAAAAAAAAAAAAAATTGTCATTAGACGTAATGTATTATGTATAAGTAAACTTTCTTAAAAATTAAAGAAGTTCAAGTCAAAAAGAAGTTAGATGAAAACTGTAATACTAAAGCGAACATGGGAAGGTAATCTGCTGCAAGACTAAGATATATATTTCGTTAACCCTTGTCTTCCTAAATTATTTTTTTAACTTGTTAAAGAAATTGAATGTTTAGTTAAGGATTCTGACGCGAATTTTTTCACAAGGGACGATACTCGTGGCTGTAGACAAGGCTGTTCTAATTTTAGAACAGTTGTCTTTCCTCTCGTTTCTCTATTAGGGAAGTCGTAAGGGGAAGACACGCGACACGTCTTTTAAAATGTAAACAAGCGTGCACGAGGTACACTTAAACTAATACCCGCTGCTAAAATGACAACGGCATGGTGACACTTTTTGGAAAACACGCTTTCATGTAAATAAAATAAGGATCGCTTTTGTTGTCACCATGATAATGTATACCTATAAGTTCTCTCCGCCTTTATCGACCTAGTATGAATTTCGCGCGCGCGCGTGTATGTGTGTGTGTGTGTGTGTGGTTGTGTGTGTGTGTGTGTGTACGTGTATCTCAAAAAAGCGTATCATGTCAACACCTGGGCAACAAGTCATAGTCAAAAAGGCCTAATTCATTACAGACCTATTGGAAACCCCTCTTTACATGTACTTATGTTAGGAAAAGTAGACTCGGTTGAATCAAAAATGTATTTAAATATATAGAGTTATAGAACCTTAAAGTTAACATAACAGATAATGAAAAAAATAAAATAAAAAAATTAAAATTAAAATCCATTAATTTTAAAAACTCATTAAAACTAATTAAAAACACATTCAAATTACGTAACTCGTTAATGAAAAATTAATTAAAATTTTAAAAAGTCATTAAAACTAATTAAAAACTTATTAAAATTACGTAACTAGGTCACCTGCGGTGATTACGTCACAAGGTCACCAGTGCAGGGTGGTCAAATGGTGGTCAGATCAAAAGAAAAACGGAACGGTCATAAAAAAAAAAAAAAAAAAAAAAAAAAAAAACGTAATTACTTTTCCAGACTTGTAAAAAATATGTCTACCCCGCATACCTACGTACCAATGCACCAAGTCGCCCTGTCGCCCATTAAAAACCACGAACCTACCGAGACTTCGTTTCGTCTCAAACCTGACTTAACGGTGGTTGAAAGAAAATTCCGACCCTTAAATATATTTTGATTTTTGCTGACCCTCGCTATAAGCGAATAGTTACACCCATTAATCTTTCATACATAGCAAGGGACGGTTCGCAGGACATGTGGAAACAAAAATTTTTTAATTTGATCAAAGAATGACCGGGTGTACGATATGTGAACATAGTTCATGTACAGCTGTAGTCTAATGAAAAAAGCCGAGAGCCGTGACTAATTACAGCACCAGCTGTCGCCACACTTAACGCGGAGAGGGACTTTAGAGAGCTTATAGATGGGACAGATCTTAATTTTCCTACAAATTCTGGTGTTAGTATGAGTCGCGTCTGCTTTGAGCGCCTATTAAGTTTACAGGATGAAATTTTAAAAGCCTTTGATGAATTGGAAAAAACGTTAATAAACAAATAAAATATAAGAAGACTTTTGTTCTAATTTTAGTGTGTGTGTGTGTGAATGTGTATAGCGTACTAGAAAACCAACAAGGTAATGTCCGGTTGATCGACCTAATTACACCCCCAGCTGTTGCACAGCAGCTGTTGCATAATGACCTAAGTACTTCGCGGAGCTAACAAAGCGTTCGGTAAAATCGATTAACGTGGTAACAGGTGTTCCCACACTTAACGCGGGCTTCGCGGAGAGACACTTAATGTACGTCGTTAATTACCATAACCCGTCAACCGAGCGGGGAAAAAAGCCATTAATCATCTGGGCCAGCGGCTGCGATCGATATAATACCCATTAAAAACCGCCCAGCGCCTGGAAAGTTCACGGGCGGCTCGATACGTAACAGATGTTACATGTCTGGTTAAAGGCTGGTATACAAAGACTGTTCTAGTACATGATAGTGTTAGTCTTTTATTTAAAACATACATACGTTCAAACAAACCAACAAATTAAACAACAAGTAAACAAACAAAGTAAACAATTTAAAATCAAACAAATAATCAAATTACGTAACTCGTTAATAAAAATTAATTAAAATTACAACATTAAATTCAAACTCATTAAAATCCAATTACGTAACTAGGTCAATAAAAAATTACACAATATAAACAAAGTAATTAAAATCACATTACGTAACTAGTCAATAAAAATTAATTAAAAAGTAAACAAATAATCAAATTACGTAACTCTTGAATAAAAAATTAATTAAAAATTTTAAAAACTCATTAAAACTCATTAAAAAATGCATTAAAATTACGTAACTAGGTCAATGATTACGTCACAAGGTCAATAATTACGTCATAATATCGCTGATTACGTCACAATGTCAACGGAGATTACGTCACACCTCCACCTCCGCCAACCCCAGTTGGCGTAGTATTTTACTATATCTCGTTGTCCCGCCTGCGCATCCTGCTCCACCACCCTGCGGCAGCTGGTGGAGTATTTTGCTATATGTCATTGTCCCGCCTGCGCATCCTGCTCCCGAGTATTTTACTATATGTCTTTGCGCATCCCCACCAGCTCCTCCGCCAAGAATTCGCTCCAAAAGGGACCTAATATACTACTGTCATGCATGACCCGGCTAGCCCAGGCTACGATGACTGCCGTGTCACCGTTTGTTTTATATACTAAATAAATAGGAAGGTGGATTTTGGTCGGTTATTTCTTCCTTGCGTTTTATAAGTAAAACATGAATGGGATCTAATTCAGTGATTTAACTATATGTATCATGTGGTATGCAACATTTTAGCTTTAGTTATTCTTTTTCAACAGGTACAGCTAGTAGTAAAACGGTATTCACCAACTTTTTAAAACGTTTTGTGTTGAGTTGTCGTGTGTTCATACATGTCAAATCATGGATGAGACGACATCGATATTGTCACAAAGTTCAGCTCACTACGTCAATCAAACTTCTACCGTGTCAGAGGAGGAAAAATGGCGGTACCTGACAGACCTACAGTCCAGGTTTCACGTGTACAACATACCTGCCCTCACCCTGCTCGTCTTCTGCTCCGTAGCCGGGCTGTTGGGGAATTCCCTCATCCTGGTGGTGTACTCACGTAAGAGAAACAAAACGCCCACAGTGGTTCTCATTCTGTTTATCGCAGTCATCGATCTCATCAACAACGTCATCATCGATCCAGGTGAGGTGTATGTAGTTTATTTAGTAACAAGGTTTAATAGCTTTTTTTAACGTGTCAGTTGTAGTATCTTTAGTAAAACTTGTAAGTTGTAGTATCTTTAGTAAACCTTGTAAGTAGTAGTATATTCATTAAACCAGGTGAATTGTAATAACTTCAATAATCATCGGATGACATATATTACTTTAATAATTCATGTAAGAAGTATTAGTATTACTTATATTAATTCAATTAACCAGTATAAGCTTGGTTATTTTAATTAAGAGGAAAAAGAAAAGTTGCCATTCTATTTAGACAATAGTATCACATTAATTAACTAACATTATTAATTTATTGTCCACAGCCACAACATACGCAATTTTACACAACAGGACATACACCAACATGAAATTGTGTAAAGCGTATTACTTTTTCAACAGCTTTACAACATGGACGTCGGCCATTTTGTTGGTCGTTGTGGCTATCATTCGGTTGGTGCTATATTTAGTTCTAGTACGGTCGGCTGTCAGTACAGTTGGCTGTCAATACAGTCAGCTGTCAGTACATTAGGCTGTCAGTCTGTCAGTACATTAGACTGTCCATGTAGTTAGCTGACATGATTATATTTAACTATACTTAGAGCTGACACTTTTAAATTCTTTATAAAGCAAAAATAACATCATAAACATTGTTTTTTCATATGACAGGTACAGAAAGATCTGCAGACCTTTCGGCAGACAGATGAACGTCAGAGAGTCCAAAATTACCTGTGTATTAATTCTAGTCTTCTCTTTACTTTTGAGCATCCCATTTGCGGTTTTCTACGGTCAGATAACCGAATCCACGGAACGTCCAGAAATAACCGGCTACAATTGTGGAGTGGCGGACGAGTTTAAAAATGACTTCGGCCAAAAGCTGACCCATGGGCTGTACATTCTGGTCATTCTAACGTGCTGTGCAACTCTGGCCACGTTGTACATTCTGATTGGTTTAGAGGCGAGGAAGAGAAGGGGTCCAGTGAGGGTTGTGTCTTTTAATGCTAGTTCTGGCAGACGGCATGTGGTGGGTGAACTCCAGCGAGACAGTGTGAGTTCTGTAGGGTCACATTCTAGCGGAGACACAGTCGCCACACACGTTGATGTGGGTGGCCACACAAATAATCACACACATGCCCACACAAATAACCACACAGGTCCCCACACAGATAATAACACAGGCGCCAACACAAATGTCCACACAGACCAAGCCAACGTATCTGAGAAAAAAGATGTCGGGCCTACAACAGCTCCTACGTCAGGCTTTACATTTGGTCTGGCCAACACCGAGGTTATCCTAACGAACAATCCCACCAGCAACACATCAACTATGACGGTGATCCCCACCCACACCCCACCAACACACACCCCTCCTACCGGCATCTCCACACGGCGCCGTTCGTCCCACACCAACAGGACCCCGCCCCTGAGCAAGACGACCCGGATGTTGCTAGCCACCAGCGTCATCTACATCGTGAGTTACCTGACGACCATCACCATCCTACTGGTACGTTCCGTGTCGAGGGTGCTGTACGACATGCCCATGTACGGCTACTCTGCCATGAACGTGTTCTTCGTCCTGTACCTTATCAACAGCGCGGCCAACCCGTTTATCTACAGCATCTGTAACAAAGTCTTCAGGAGAGACTGTGGCGAAGTCCTTAGATGTCGACGGGCAAGAAAATAAATAAATCGGGAGTGATCTCCCCTAAACTTTCTCGAAAATTCTTAAATAACGCTACGGGGAATGGCTACTCGGAACATAGGCATGATTTTTAATCTATTTTTACTTACTTAAACCTTTTTAGCGCAATTTCCATACTGGAATTGCGATTATTAATTCGTCATTTCTGGATGTGTGTCCGCAGCTTTACCGCAGCTTTAAGTCGTATCTCCTCCTCAACGAAGCAATATCGAGGACTAGTTCCAATAGCAAATATGTTAAGCAATTCCCGATGATGATTGTGGACCAAAAAAATTTCCGGAATTCCTTCCTGGATTTCCCGGAAAAGCCAAAAAAACTCGAAAAAATGCAGTTTTTGGCAGTTTTTTCTCGGCAACCAAACCACTTAGCGACTTGAAACATTTACCAATCGATTCCTACCATAATTTAGAACAATATTGCCTAAGAAAGTTTTCAAAAATATCCTTTCGTTCGGTCACAAAAAAAAAATTAAAATTACATTCTACATAATACACTACAGTACTATATAGAAATATAGAGAGCGCGACAACTAAATACCCCCTACACGTCCCCAAATTTTTTTAAATCTCGTTAATAAATATTTTTTCTATTTTGTTTTGAATTATTAAAACTACTTGTGTTGCATACTATTTATTTGCTGAATATATGATTTATCTCGATTTAAAATTGTTATGTATAACATAAGGAAATTGCGCTTAAATCGTCACTAGACTTTTTATTAACTTGTTTAAATATAATAGAATCTCTTAGAAAAAAAGGATTGCGTACCAAGTGAATGGCAAACAATATGTGTATAATAGTGCGGGATATTATTAGAATATTAGTACTTTATAAATTCATTTCATTTTTTTTTTTTGAGAAATCTGAAATAGCGTAAAAAAACTACTTCAGATCAACGGAAATTACTCAAAATTTGACAGAATGCAGAACGTATATCTTTTACTTATATGGAAATTTCGTTTATCTATCTGAAACAGTAATTAACTTACAGGCTTTTAAAAAACTAAAAGTAGAATAAGTCCCATTCCGGTTATCGGAAATCGCTGAAAAGTTGAAACAGACGTACAAATTTGATGTAATACTTATATATGAAATCTCATCTACCTAACTGTAGCGGTACTCAAGTTATCGTGTTCACAGACACTCATACACACATATACACACGGACAGAATTGCAAAGTCCAGTTTTTCCGACTCGATTACGCGTAAAACGCAGAAATTTTGATAAGTCTGCATGTATTATTTTTGCCCGATTAAAATATATCCCCTATACTCCTTATATGATGAAGTACTGAGGTTTAAACGGTGAAAATTGTCAAAATTTCATGTGATTTTAGTGGACGATTACAATACTTCGTCTATACTCTGTATACGAGAAAGTAAAAAAAAAACCAAGTGTTTTATCGCTTATTTTCTTTGTATACAATTATGTTCGTTCAACATGTACATATATGCTGTAACTGTCATTAGAAATTCGATCCGTAAAAATGCATTTTGAAATTAAATGATGTCAATAATTAATTATTTATTTTTACTTTTATGTTTTTAGACAATGGTTTTGTTATTTTTATTGGATGGAATAAACATTTAGAAAAATTAAATGAGCATTTCAAACTTTCTATCGGTATTTATTTTTATGACAACAATAGATCATACAAAGTAAACAAGCAATTAATTTAATTCTAAGATTTTTATATACATTTTTCTTTGGTTCAATCAATTGATGCACATATTGATACTGGTATAGATTATATTTTTATTGATTTATTGGAAAAATTTCTAGTGTTTGAGATGCTGTTAAAGAGGTCGCCACACATGTAATCGATCCTTAACCTACTAGCCTTGAGTTCTCGTGCTCGTGTTGGTATGTCGACTCCGCGCTGACCAGCAGGTCTAAATGACAGGTTGCAAAATGATGGAGATTTAAGCATGTTGTACATCAGGTGTATTTTTTCTGTTGGATGTACATTGCAGTTTTTCATATTTAAGGCTTGGTTGGTTGTAGTGGTCAGTGTAGGAACAGCTGAAGTGGTCAGTGGAGGAACAGCTGTAGTGGTCAGTGTAGGAACAGCTGTAGTGGTCAGTGTAGGAACAGCTGTAGTGGGCAGTGTAGGAACAGCTGTAGTGGTCAGTATTTTATTTATTAAACTATTTTTTCCACATAAAAACAGTGTTTGTGGAGGAGGAAGTATAATTATTCAAGGACAGTAAGTTGATGTTATTTTTTATGTTGCTTCCCTTTGCGATTCCTATTCTAAATTCAAAAGGACAATAAAAAAACTAAATTATTTACTCGTGTCGAAACAAACTTTACCAAACAAGTCATTAGCCAAAAAAATGGATCAACAACATAAACGTTTCTTTTTTATTTAGATGATGTTTTAACGAACTGCAATTGTCCAATGTAGGGTAATATTTCAGCTAAGTCATTCAAAGAAGTATTGGTGTGATGAGAACTATCAGGTGAGTGACGCCCCTCCCCTGCCCCAATCTGCACTTGACATGTGTTACCCCCACTCAGTTATATGTGTTATGAAGCTTGTTTGTCATGGAGATGGGAAAAGTTCTATTGGAATTCAAACATTGACAGAAAAACTAAAATCCAAATATATATTAGCGGGTTATTTAGTTTTAATTGTATACTTATTACAGATGGATAAAATAGATAGCGCGAGTGATACAGCGTAAATAAATCTGTTCAACATACAAAACCTTGTTGCAGCTTATATACAAAGACTACTAAGACTATAAAATTCTAGATTCTATAATACAAGTTACAGCTAAAATTCTATACGTGATCTAGTCCGCCGTTCAAATTAAATATTATGTAACCAATACACTGTGATAAACAGGAAGGATTTAGTTTTCTTAAGAAATAGACACATAGTTTTTTGAGAAATTTCAAGAGCAGCTACACCCACTTGAACAACAAAATTACACTTTATGAGGTTGGTTCTTCAAATTACCAGACAAAAATGTAACCTATTTAAATGTACATTGTGTAACAATAATATTGAATGAATAAAGTCATTGTATACAAGATTAAGAAAAGAAAAAACTGATTTTATACATTAAATTTTAAAATATATAAGCCCCTGCTAACCTAAGAAGGAAAATAAATGACATTGATTGACATCTGATTCGTGATTCACATAGAACCAGTCAGAAGAATGGAGATCAACTGTTTCCGTGTTCTCGGCTTGTGTAGATATTTTGCGGTCAGAGTTATGTCCAACCGCCATTACTTTCCCTAACGTGAGTCAGGTACCAATTAGAACTAGGTGGACTCGGGACATTCTGATGACACGAACCCGAGATCCAAACTCGTGACTTTCGGGATTTCCGTGTCCTCTTTTTTACAGTAAATACAATATCTATCTATATATAATTCTCTACGTGGAAACCACCACGACGCAAGCCGACTATCTAACCCTCCTCCCGTCCCCCTCCCTCGCTCTTCAGGCATTCGCAACAGACCATATCGCTATCACCCCCACCTACACCAGCCTGGTGAGCTGTGGCTCACGCCGAATGTTGACAATTGTAGAGCCGGTCGATCTAGTCACTCTAGTGAAGGCTATTAGGGGCAGATAATACTTTTTAAACGATTTTAAACTAAGTGGGGGTAATAAGATGTGCTTGATCTTTTCATTGTTATCTGTAAACTTTCGTCACGGACGGCTGCTTTCACGGGGTTGGGGTGGGGGAGAGGGAGGGTAGTGTCGAATGCACAAATTATGAATTAGTGAAAAGTAGAAAATAAAACAACTAAATTGCGGCGTATGCTACGCGGGTCAACTCGTACAATATAAAACAAATTACGTTGGTGCATTTTGTTTTATTTACGTGTACATCGACATTTGAGGACGGCTACACAATCTCTCCTGAAGACTTTGTTACATATGCTGTAGATAAACGGGTTGGCCGCGCTGTTGATGAGATACAGGACGATTAACATATTCATGACGGAGTAGCCGTACATGGGCATGTCATAAGTAACCCTCGACACGGAACGTATCAGTAGGATGGTGCAGGTGGTCATGTAACTCACGATGTAGATGACGCTGGTGGCTAGCAACATCCGGGTCGTCTTGCTCAGGGGCGGGGTCCTGTTGGCGCGGGACAAACGGCGCCAACTGGAGATGCCGGTAGGTGGGGTGTGTGTGGGTGGGGTTAGGGTGGGGATCACCGTCATGGTTGATGTGTTGCTGGTGACATTGTTCTTTAGGATACTCTGGGAGTTCGTTAGAACAACCTCGGAGTTGGCCAGACCAAATGTGGAGCCAGACTTATGAGTTGTTTTAGACCCGACATCTTTCTCAAATAAAATAGCTGGTTCAGTGTGGGTAATTGTGTGAGCATCTGTGTGGGCATTTGTGTCAGTATTAGTCTGGGCTGTGGTGTTTTTATTCATGAGGGCATCCGTGTGGTTTTTTGTGTGGTTGTTGCCACCAATATCAACGTGTGTGGCAACTGTGTCTCCGCTAGAATGTGACCCTACAGAACTCACACTTGCCATTTTACTCCTGCTTGAACTGGCCTTAAAAGACGCAACCCTCACTGGACCCCTTCTCTTCCTCGCCTCTAAACCAATCAAAATGTACAACGTGGCCAGGGTAGCACAGCACGTTAGAATGACCAGAATGTACAGCCCATGGGTCAGCTTTTGTCCGAAGTCATTTTTAAACTCATCCGCCACTCCACAATTGTAGCCGGTTATTTCTGGACGTTCCGTGGATTCGGTTATCTGACCGTAGAAAACCGCAAATGGGATGCTCAAAAGTAAAGAGAAGACTAGAATTAATACACAGGTAATTTTTGACTCTGTGACGGTCATCTGTCTTCCAAAAGGTCTGCAGATCTTTCTGTACCTGAGAGATTATAGAATAAAGGGTACATCAGTTCTCGATATTACATGTACTTCATCGCTGTTTGTTTTTTATTTTTTGGTTAGTGATTTGTTCTGGAGATTTGTTCTTGTGATTTGTTCTTGTGATTTGTTCTTTGGATTTGTTCTTGAGGTTTTATAAACAGTAAACGCTAATATTGCTATGGTTTCCTGCATGGTAATTTATGACAAAACAATGCCAAATATTTCTACTAATCTATGGAACTCAGACACCTGGAACTAAATGTAGCACCAACCTGATGATAGCCACGACCACCAACAACATGGCCGACATCCATGTTGTAAAGCTGTTGATTAAGTAATACGCTTTACACAAGCTCACGTTGGTGTATGTTCGGCTGTGTAACATGGCGTAAATTACGGCTGTGGACAAAAAATAATGGTGACAGGACAAATTATCTCAGGACAAATGATCTCAGACAAAACATCTCAGACAAAATATCTCACGGACAAATGATCTCAGGACTAATGATCTCAAGGACAAATGATCTCACGAACAAAAGATACCAGGACAAAACATCTCCGGACAAATGATACCATGGACAACTGATCTCAGACAAAATATCTCAGACAAAATATCTCACAGCAAAATTTTAATATTATGTACATGGTAACGACGAGTAGTGTGGGGTAGAGATATCAATTTTGTAGATCAGTATCAACTTTTCAGCGATTTCCGATAAATGGAAGTGGAACTTATTCTACTTTCAATTTTTCAAAAGCCTAGCACTATTTCAGATAGATAAATGAATTTTCACATATAAGAAAAATATCTAATTCTCTGCCTTCCATCAAATTTTGAGTATTTTCCGTTGACCGGAAGTAGTATTTTACGCTATTTCCGATTTCTCAAAAAGACGCATATGAATTTATAAAGTACTAATAATATTCCGCACTATTATACACATTTTGTTTGGCGTTCACTTGGTGTTCAATTCTTTTTTCTACGACAATTTATTCTATTTTTAAAAATTTAAGTAATTAAAAATTGATTAAAAATCATGTCTATATCGTGATGTGTCATCTCCCGAAGTGTTATATAAGAGTATTCGAGAAAGTTTAGGGGAGATCACTCAGGGTTTATTTATTTAATTCGTCTCTTCTGAATCAACATATTTACCCCAGCCTAGTTGCTTATAACAAAAAGAACGGGGCGCTAGATGTTTGTTTAGTATTACTTTTTCCACCCACGGTAATTAAATTTAAAAAAAAGATTAAATTTTAAAAAAATACTAAAACACACTGGAAAATGTGAAGATAATATAACTCACCTGGTGAGCAGAGGACACTTTAACACCTGGCTTATTAAAAATACTACTGAAGAGACTACAGCTCACCTGGATCGATGATGACGTTGTTGATGAGATCGATGACAGCGATAAACAGAATGAGAACCACTGTGGGCGTTTTGTTTCTCTTACGTGAGTACACCACCAGGATAAGGGAATTCCCCAACAGCCCGGCCACGGAGCAGAAGACGAGCAGGGTGAGGGCAGGTATGTTGTACACGTGAAACCTGGACTGCAGGTCTGTCAGGTACCGCCATTTTTCTTCCTCTGACACGGTAGAACTTTGATTGGCGTAGTAAGCTGAATTTTGTGACAATATCGATGTCGTCTCATCCATGTTGTGACTTGCGGGAAAACACGATAACTCGATACAAACTTTCTTTAGTGTTGGTTAATAATGCTCTACATTAAGCTGTACATGACGACAATAAATAATTAAAGCTAAATTACTTTACCAAAGCAAATCGCAATAATGATTCATCATCAGATAGATTTTTTTCTTAAAAAGCTTATATAGGAAGTCTATACGGGTGTCAGTAAGGAAAACCAGCCTTACTTCTTCCTGTGTGTTGAATGTTAACCAACCATGAGAAGTCTGTTATTATATCATGCTGTACCCGGGACATACACTACAACACTTGGGTTCTCCTATCAGGTTTGCACATCTACAGGGAAGGCAAATCGTCGTGTTGTTTGCTTGAATTGTGTACCTTTTTACCTACATCCCATGCTTTAGGTTTCAGCCTTGTGGTGCGCCAGGTATTAACATCATTGTACTATAAGATGTCAAGCTGATTTTGTCTTTAAAATTGAATGTCATTTGCTTTATACTAAACCGATTTGTGTTTGGCTTAGCAGCTGTTAGTCTTGTTAACCCTAACACACACACACACACACACACGCATACACACACACATTCCCCAACCCCTCCTTAAATTTTTGAAATATCAACAATGACATAGATCCGTGAAAATAATCTCCTAGTTTTTTATCTGACAGACAATCTGCATGTTCAGTTACTGCGGTAGTAACGGGGTACACGGCAAGACTGCAGTGCAATGACGGGCAGGTTTCGTTAAAGCTACGCACAATTAATCAATGCAGTGAAAGTTGGGTACAATTAATCTCAGCCTTCAAAAACTGGGTACAATCAATAACAGCCGTTAATAATGGGTACAATCAATCACAGCTATTAAAGGGGGGTACAATCAATCATAGCTATTAAAGGTGGGGTA
This sequence comes from Physella acuta, assembly GCF_028476545.2. Lineage (NCBI taxonomy): Eukaryota > Metazoa > Mollusca > Gastropoda > Physidae > Physella > Physella acuta. Next base: position 1,061,134 of record NW_026731827.1, read on the forward strand.
CAATCAATCACAGCTATTAAAGGTAGGGTACAATCAATCACAACAGTTAAAAACTGGGTACCATCAATGTTATTGAAACATTAGTTACATTCAATCAATTTATGAACCGTAGATGAAAATGAATTATGACAAAAATGTTCCTTGTAGGAATTTGTCACTTCCCAGTTTTCAAACAATAAATGTAATCATTGTGATGATTCATGTGTAATCGACACAATGCCCGCTATTGTTTATTATAATGTTTTATTGACAAAAGAGCTTTAGCTGTCAAGTGAGGAGGGGTGAGTGGGGATAAGAGTTGACGTAATAAGAAGCTTCTACTTCTGCTTGCGTGATAAAAATGTCTGGAATGTTCAGTTTGTTGTTGCATCTACGTGTACCTGTAAATAATATGCCAAATACATTTTTGTGCTTAGTGTTGGTACATAGGCCTAGTAGATTCGTGTTCTCACATTGGTGTGTCTTCCAGTTCTATGGTGCTATTGCGATGTCCGGGTTTTATTGTTTAGTAATTTATGAACTTTATTATAACATGAGCGCATTGTTTTTTTAAACGTCATAAAGGGGGTCATCCATTTATTACATGCACAAAAAAATTTACTTTTTAAACCCCCCCCCCCCCTCCTCGACACACACACACACACGAGTCATATTTGAATCGGATCAACTGCTAAACCTCTTTCCTCAACCCCCCCTCCCCCCTCCCCAAAAAAAAACCACACACCCTGACAAAAACAAATGACAACGCTAAATTTGCAGTTAATATATTTTTTTAGTTTACACTTTTGAAAGAGAAGATATTTTTTTGTTCACAGGTTGGGGTTTTTTTTATCTTAGCTTAAAGACGCTGCCGTCGTCTAATTAAACTCTTGACAACGGCTACACAATCGTGCCTAAAGTTCTGATTACAGATGCTGTATATAAAAGGATTAGCAGCGCTGTTGATTAAATACATAGCGAGGAAAAAGTTAAATACGGAGTAATCCACGTTGAATAACTCTCCTGATAATTTGTAGAAAACTTGTGTAAAAATTAAAATAATTGTTGTGAGGTAGCTGGTGATGTAGATGATGCTGGTTGCTAGTAGCATGCGGGTGGTTTTTCCAGAATTTCTTGAAGTTCTCGATCTCTTTACGTGAAAATTGTTGTCACATCTTAAGGCTTGTTTAGATGTAGTAACAGTGGTCATTGTAGGAATAGCTGTAGTGGTCAGTGTAGGAACAGCTGTAGTGGTCAGTGTAGTAACAGTGGTCATTGTAGGAATAGCTGTAGTGGTCAGTGTAGGAATAGCTGTAGTGGTCAGTGTAGGAACAGCTGTAGTGGTCAGTGTAGGAACAGCTGTAGTGGTCAGTGTAGGAACAGCTGTAGTGGTCATTGTAGGAACAGCTGTAGTGGTCAGTGTAGGAACAGCTGTAGTGGTCAGTGTAGGAACAGTGGTCATTGTAGGAATAGCTGAAGTGGTCAGTGTAGGAATAGCTGTAGTGGTCAGTGTAGGAACAGCTGTAGTGGTCAGTGTAGGAATAGCTGTAGTGGTCAGTGTAGGAACAGCTGTAGTGATCAGTGTAGGAACAGCTGTAGTGGTAGGTGTAGGAACAGCTGTAGTGGTAGGTGTAGGAACAGCTGTAGTGGTCAGTGTAGGAACAGCTGTAGTGGTCATTGTAGGAATAGCTGTAGTGGTCAGTGTAGGAACAGCTGTAGTGGTCAGTGTAGGAACTTCTGTAGTGGTCAGTGTAGGAACTTCTGTAGTGGTCAGTGTAGGAACAGCTGTAGTGGTCAGTGTAGGAACAGCTGTAGTGGTCAGTGTAGGAACAGCTGTAGTGATCAGTGTAGGAACAGTGGTCAGTGTAGGAACAGTGGTCAGTGTAGGAACAGTGGTCAGTGTAGGAACTGCTGTAGTGGTCACTGTAGTGGTCAGTGTAGGAACAGCTGTAGTGGTCAGTGTAGGAACAGTGGTCAGTGTATGAACAGCTGTAGTGGTCAGTGTAGGAACAGCTGTAGTGGTCAGTGTAGGAACAGCTGTAGTGGTCAGTGTAGGAACAGCTGTAGTGGTCAGTGTAGGAACAGCTGTAGTGGTCAGTGTAGGAACAGCTGTAGCGGTCACCGCAGGCACGGCAATATTAGTCGGTGATAGCTCTAGGCCACTGGATTCAGTGTCCGCCCCATAGCTGTTGTTTGTACTCAACTCAGTTTGGTCATGACTAGCTTCACTACTATCCGACATATTTGTACACGTATCATCTGTAATCCTGTCAGGCCCAATCATACCTGAAGGCTCAACTACAGCTTTTCTTAAATCTGGAAACATGTGCGGCCGTTTCGGTAATACCACAATGTGTGAAACTTTTCGCCGCTTTGCTTTCACCCCGATTAAAACATACAACGTCGACAGCGTGATGCAGCAAGACAGAAAAATCACGATGTACAAGCCATGAAACACCATCGGCCAGACGGTGTTGGCGTGTTGGTCAGCCACGCCACAGTTGTATCCAACGATTGCCTCAAGCTCCGTGTCCTCTCGCACCTGTCCGTAGATAATTCCCACCGGTATGCACAAGATGGCCGACAAGCAAACCACCAGGACGCATATTATTTTCGCCTTTTTGTTGTTGATCTGTCTTCCAAAAGGTTTGCAGATCTGTCGGTATCTGAGGAAAAAAAGTTAAAATGTTTCTTAACCAATATAGTTCACGTTAAGTAAAGCGAAGTAGCTAGGTGGTTTAGTATAAACAGTGTTATAGCTTGCTTTTATGGATTTTGTATTGTTATATTAATTAGTAGATCTTTCTGTATCTAAAGAGAAGTACTCAATTAAATGTATTGTAGTGGGTATACGGTAAGATAAGCTTGTTTTACTTTCTCGTATACAGAGCATAGTAATCGTGCACAAAAAAATCACATAAAATGTTGACAGTGTTCATTATGTTATACCTCAATACTTCATCATATTTATATGGAGTATAGTGGACTTATTTTAATCGGACAAAAACAATAAATGCTGCTTCGTCAAAATTTCAGCGTTTTATGCGTAATCGAGTCGGAAAAACTGGACTCTGCAATTCTGTCCGTGTCTGTGTGTGTATGTATGTGTGTATGTATGTGTGTGTGTATCTATCAACCCCATAACCTGAGTACCGTTACAGCTAGGTTGATGAAATTGTATATATAAGTATTTTATCAAATTTGTACTTCTGTATCAACTTTTCAGCTATTTCCGGTAACCGGAAGTGGAACTCATTCTACTTTTGTTTTTATTTCAAAAGCCTATAACTTGATTATTGTTTCAGATAAGTAGACGAAATTTCCATATAAGTAAAAGATCTAATTATCTGCCTATTGTTAAATTTTGAGAAATTTCTGTTGGCAGGAAGTAGTAATTTACGCTATTTTCGAATTCTCAAAAAATGTATATGAATTTACATAGTACTAATAATACTCCGCACTAGTATACATATTTTGTTTGCCGTTCTCTTGGTGCGCAATTCTTTATCTACGAGATTCTATTCTATTTTTTTAAATTTTAAATAATTAAAAATGGATTAAAAATTATGTCTATATCCTGAGTTGCCATCCCCTCTAGTGTTATATGAGAAGATTCGAGAAAGTCTTGGGGAGATCATTCCCGCTTTATTTAACTATCATAATCAATCTTAACTTGTTCCAGTGCATAGGGGCTAGGACATGTTTTAACAAAGGTTATATGTTTTGTTTGTAATTGGTGGTATTGATAAAGAATTGTTATTTTATTTTGGCAGTTTTAATTTATTTGAAAACTTGAGTGTTTAGGTGAACTAATTAACAGATTGATACAATCTTACCTTTAACATTACCATTCTTTATGACTATATAGTATATGCAACAAGTAAAAAAAAACAGTGATAATTCTTTGAATTGTGAAGAGTATGATTGGATCAAGTTCTAGAATTTAGATGACAGGCTTATACATAGGGGTTAGGAGACGCCCCCGCAGATCGTCCAGCTGATTATATTTTCACCGACCGTCCAACTGACCAACTCTCTATTCTCTGACCGTCCAACTGACCGACTCTCTACTCTCTAACCGTCCAACTGACCAACTCTCTACTCTCTGACCGTCCAACTGACCGACTCTCTACTCTCTGACCGTCCAACAGACCAACTCTCTACTCTCTGACCGTCCAACTGACCAACTCTCTACTCTCTGACCGTCCAACTGACCGACTCTCTACTCTCTGACCGTCCAACTGACCAACTCTCTACTCTCTGACCGTCCAACTGACCAACTCTCTACTCTCTGACCGTCCAACTGACCGACTCTCTACTCTCTGACCGTCCAACTGACCAACTCTCTACACTCTGACCGTCCAGCTGACCAACTCTCTACTCTCTGACCGTCCAACTGACCAACTCTCTACTCTCTGACCGTCCAACTGACCAACTCTCTACTCTCTGACCGTCCAACTGACCAACTCTCTACTCTCTGACCGTCCAACTGACCAACTCTCTACTCTCTGACCGTCCAACTGACCAACTCTCTACTCTCTGACCGTCCAACTGACCAACTCTCTACTCTCAGACCGTCCAACTGACCAACTCTCTACTCTCTGACCGTCCAACTGACCGACTCTCTACTCTCTGACCGTCCAACTGACCAACTCTCTACACTCTGACCGTCCAGCTGACCAACTCTCTACTCTCTGACCGTCCAACTGACCAACTCTCTACTCTCTGACCGTCCAACTGACCAACTCTCTATTCTCTGACCGTCCAACTGACCAACTCTCTACTCTCTGACCGTCCAACTGACCAACTCGCTACTCTCAGACCGTCCAACTGACCAACTCTCTACTCTCTGACCGTCCAGCTGACCAACTCTCTACTCTCTGACCGTCCAACTGACCAACTCTTCATTTCTGCAGCTGATTTATATTTTTGTCAGATCATGTGCGTGTAAAAAGTTGCTAAACAAAAATCGTCATGCTCCACTAACCTAATAATAGCCACCACCACCAACAGTAACGCGGAGGTCCAAGAGACAGCTGTGTTGACAAAATAATACAGCTTGCAGATCGTGACGTTTCTGTACGTCCAGGTGTGTGCGAGTGTGTACATCGTACCTGTTGATGACGTAAGTGCAGGTGTCTAATGTAAGGCGCATCAATCTTTGGGTCGCAGCAATCCTAACAGACAATGCCTTTTGTTACCTTATTTTCTTCTTCTTTCTTAATTGCAACATTGGAGAAGTTCCCCCAAACATAATAATGTAATGTATGTTAACATTGTTTGCACCATAGATTCTGTCGACTCCGACGTCAGTCAGGTTTTCTGTTTTGCTTTGCTTCCACAGCCTTTGTCCACCCAAGAACTAACCACAAGGCAGCAGTTGTTTGATTTCGAAGTTTACTCTCCTAGATGGTCTGCTGTCCCCAGCTAATGTTCCTCGTCTGCTCAGGCGGTAACTTATAATTACACCAGCACTGATCAACAGAGGAACCAAGACTAAACTACATGTACAAGACTACCATTATGACGACAATTGTTTTATCAATAAATAAAACTCACAAATTTTAAGTGCACAATCACAATCTATGTATATAATTCTCTTCTGGTCTGGTGAGCTGTGTTTCACTCTAAACGTTTACAAGCAGAGCCGGGTTTAGTGACGACTATTAGGGGCAGATAATTTAGTTTGAAACGATTTTAAACGTAAGGGGGGGGGGGGTGTGGGGGGGGGTAACTAAGTGGAGTTTACTGTAACGGAGAGGGGGGAGGAGGGGGGGGGGGGGGGGGTTATCGTCCTTAACAAGCTACTTATAGTGTTTTAAAGAAATATTTTCAGTGGCAGCGTTGGTACTGTCAAATTCACAAATTTTGAATTACTGAAAAGTAGAAAAACAACAACTAAATAGCGGCGTATGATATGCCGCGGGTCGGCTCGTTTAATTTAATAGCTAACATATGGAGACGGCGTGGCCTAGCGGTAGAGAGCTAGACTGCTAACATCCCTGAGTCCGCTCAACTCTGGGTACCTAACTTACATTAGGGAAAAAAAGGAGGCTGGGCATAGTGTTGACCATAGTATCCCTTTACATGCCGAGGTCAATGAATCAGATGAACTCTACCTCATCTGCCCCATGTGTCTTGGGCACGAACCGGATTGAGAAGAAGAAACCAACGTATAATGTTGGAAACGTTTTTCCAATATTTTTAAAAAGGTTTAGAAAAAAAAAGGTTGGTAGAAAAACCCATTAAACTTGTAAATGAAAACACACTTTCATTGAGTAAAAAAATCGCAATAAGTTTGGTAAGAACTTGACATGTAGGAGAGAAAATTTTCATTCCTTTTAAAATAGTCATTCATCTTTAGCAAATGTCTTTACACTTGCTAAAGATAATAGAATTTGGGATTAATTTTAAACCAACGATTACACGTCTCCTGAGATCCAGTCTGTAAAAGGTATCAACTACTGGTAACCATGGAAACATACGCCGTGTACAACACAGGGTAAGACCACTCTAGATACCCCTGACACAGAACTAACTATGTTGATGTCAGTTTATCATAACAATTCTAATGAAATCGATACTTACAGTCATAAACTAATTTTTAAAATTAATCTTACCTGGAATTATAACCAGATTTGTAAATGAGTCCAAGGCTGCAATGCACTGTATCAGAATGACGGTTGGGTTCTTGTTCCTTTTGCGAGAGTAGACGATGAGAATTAAGGAATTCCCGAAGATTCCAGAGACGCCGATCAGTGCCAGAAATAAAAATGTCGGTGTGTTTTCAACATTGTACTCAGCCTGGATCCGGTAGAGATACGCCCATTTGTCTTCGTCAGACACGGATATGTTAACTTCTGTAACATTTGCCATGTCAACGAAAAGTTTGAAATGTTATTTATGAAACCTTTTCAAATAATGGCAATATGGCCTGCAAAAAACTATGTTTAGATAATGTTTTTGATAGATCAGAGCTGTAAGCGGATGGAGTAGGATTGCGTGAAGCCAACAACATAAAGTGAAATAGAAACAAACAAGTCGTTGGCTTTGGTTGGATTCCTGTAATGCAGGATGTCATTGCTTTCTATTTTAACGCAGAATTTTTCTCCTATTACAAATCCGGTTGTATTTTTTTATAAAATTTTATTAGGTCACAACATCCGGATGTCTGTGTGGGTTGGTGGGTAAGTTGTGGTGAATCTTTTTATTCAATTTCAGCCCATTTCTACTGCAATAATTTCTTTCAAACTTTTCATATAATTTCATATCCGATGACAACGCTAGAGTGACAAATATGCATACTAATCTTTAAAAATATATTTAAATATTACATACTTAATATTTAACAATATTTTGCTTTTGCAAATCCGTCGCTTATAATATCTAAATTCTAAAAATTCTAAAATAAAACAAGTATAAAAACTTTCTGTAACTTTTTTAAAAGCATTAAAATAAGAAAATAAAAATATATCTTTTACAGCTATAAGGGTAAAAATAAAATTCTTGGTTGTAAAATGTGTAGAAAATATTGCTGGTACAACCAAATAATTTTTTTTTTACCAATCCAGAAAACAAAAATATAATATGGTTTCTATTTTTACTGACTTTTAAAGAGTATCTGTCTATTTGTTATATAAAACATTCAATTACCACTAGTCGTCACTTGTCCATCGGTTGTTTATATATATATATATATATATATATATATATATATATATATATATATATATATATATATATATGTATATATATATATATATATATATATATATATATATATATACTAGCTGCATCCCGTGCTCCGCCACGGTAAATCTTTTTTAAATGTACCAACTTGGGAACAGAACAAAACTAAACAAAACACAAACGAACGCAAAAAAAACAAACGAAAAAACAAACATAACACTCATAACATAAACACAATTTAAATGCAATCATAAAGGCATAGCCCAGAGCGCCAAATCGCGCCCTTTCCGAGCGCCGCCGAAGGCGTCTGACACAGTGAATGACTATAAAACTTTCGATTAGACTCCCCCCCCCCTCAAACTTACGATTTGCACCCCCTCTCCTTAAAATTTCAATTTCCACCCCACCCCCTTAAACTTTCGATTTTCACCCCCCCCCCCCTCGTTCAGACTTTCGATTTGCACAACTTTTGATTTGAAATTCCCCCCCGCTCAAACTGTTGATTTGCACCCCCCTCAAACTTTCGATTTGCACCCTCTCACCGCCCTCAAACTTTCGATTTCCACCCCCCCACGCAATTTATTTCCAACCCACTTTGGCGCCCCCTTAGGTCGGCAACCGTGGACATATCCCCCCCCCCCTCTACGCCTCTCCTATAAAACCCCCAGCAGTATTTAAAATATCCGTGTTTTACCTATCATATCACTTTATCAATTCACGCATTTTTTTCCCCAGTACATTAAATTTTAAAAATTTACAATAGAGTTTCATAACTAAAACCATTGCGCACCCAATGAACGTGATGACGCGTCTATAATAGTGCTTTATAGTTGATTAAAAATTATAAGTAGTAAACATTACATTCAGTGAATAAAATAAATAAAAGATAGCCTTTTATCAATCAATGCTAATTATAATATTCCAACAATAATGTACTCTTACACGTCTGCATAATTTGCATTCACATTTTGCTAATTATATTATTCCAGCAATTATTCCATCTTGCAGATTCTGCATTCACATTTTTAGCGTGAGTTCAGTTTATTTTTAAAATACCTCCCTTGGCAAAATTACTAAACAGTTTAATTAGATTTTTCTAACCTACAGTTATTATGTTATTAAAATGTATCCACTTTTTCTAGGAATATTAACGAAAACAATATTTGACATTGATTTTTTTAATATGTTTTAGCAATGTGCGTGTATTTAATATTCTCTTTACGTTATGCAAAATTGTACAAACAGTGGAAATTATAAAATAGCTCTATGTCGTTATATAAACAAACCCAACTCTTTAACTTATAATAAGACACTGCGGTGCACTGAAAAGCACAGCATGGTGCGTAGTTTACTTTTATAATCCCAAAATATATAGGACAGACACAGCCCGCTTATATTACAGATATATATATAAAGTTAATCCTGAAGTTCTATATCACAATATTCCTAGCACTGCTACTTTTTCACACATATACTATGTTAAACAAGAGAGGCAGATCCCGTTATACAGATCTCGTTGCTTAAAGCCTGGCTTGTGTATACGTGTGCTGGATAAAAATAACTTTTTTTTACCAATGTTAGAGATTTAAGATTTGTTAAATGACTTGCCTCATATAACCTAGGCTGGCAAAAAAATAACTGTTTTTAGCAATGTTAGAGATTTAATATTTTTTAATGACTTAAATTATCAAAAAAGAAGAGCACAGTAATTAAGACAAAATAATTAGAAAACGATTCTAATAGTAGATCCAAATAGTACCAGTTTGGTTCTACGGACACATTGTCGAGTTTAACCTGCTCTCTGCTCGTTTTATGTTGTTGAATTACATATCTATGACTTTTTTCCAGTATACAGAAAAGCCAGGATAGAGAAAACCACAAAGAGCCTCTGACTTGCAGTGTAAGACCTTACCAGTGGATATTTGTTCATCCTAACGCTAATATGATGCTGTGAGACTGTATTTTATAAAACGGATAGAGCTGGCCAGCTTATGCCAACAATTATTTAAGTTTTGCGATACTTAAGTAGCAAGTCGTTTTTAAGAAAAGTTAACTCTTAACTATTTCAAATCCTATCACCATTATGACCACAAACTCAGTCACTCTATGACTTAAGTGCTTTTTGAGATCTTCTATCCGTGTAGTTATCCATTTTCTGAAAAAAGGTTTCTTTCAGGCATCTTTTCTCGGGAGTATGTGGACACTGTTTACATGTTTATAAACTGAAAGATCAGCTTTTTTCTAATACAGTGTCTAATTAGATTTACAGTTTGTTTTTGTTGTTGGACTTGTTTGTTTTTGTTACTTCGGTGTTTGGAAAACTTGAGAGTTTTCAATAAATCAATTCAATGACCACAAAATAATTGATTTTTTTTTTTTAAAAGCTGATGGAATTGAATCGAACTATGAACTAGATGTTTATACTTTCAACCAATCTTACAGATTATATTAAGTTTGTCGATAACAAAATCCATTTGGTATATTAGGAATATGATGGGGTTTTTTATTAGTTAAGGGAAACAACCAATTACAAAGTTCACTAACGTCGTTATAATTACAGAGAAACTGCATAATAATAAAATAAAGACTGAAATCATTGCTTATTATTCCATTAAATATATAATTTTAAATTTGAGTATGATATATATTTTTACCTATATTTTATTCAAGAAATAATAATTATATTAAATCAATTTTGAATTGAAAACTGTTAACTATATTATATCTATAAATTGTAGACTTCATAATAGATATTTTATTATTATAATTATCTGTTATTTCGCAAAATACATTATTTTCAGCTACCAAAACAAAACAAAAAAAAAAAAAAAAATTTTATATGTATTTACTTGAAACCTTCAACACTGTTAGTTAAATAATTGACACCCCTGCCGCAGATGAAAACCATACATTTATATTATTTCATATCACTGAATCAGTTGTTGGGCAAACAGTGCAGCAGTTTAAAACCTCAGGCTGCTATAAAAACCAGTGATAAAGAATTTACAAATCAACGCCTCTTTTTCTCTTAGTGTTAGTTATATTTATGTTATAATTTATATGTATATTATAAACTGTTTTTATTGAGGCATATATATGTATATTGCTGTTCTTAAGATACTTAATGGACACCCGCGAGTTGACGAGATTCCTTCCGTAATGTTGTTGACATGGAATAAAAATGTGCTTTTTTAGATTTAGGACCTTAAAAATAATAAATGATAAAATTTTATTAAAAACTTAAGCCTAAAATTAATTCAGAAATTTAATATTTTTAGAATCAATGCTATACAAGTTGCAGATCCAGAGAACTTGAAAATAATTTGTTGAGTTTAAGGCTACATTTCTATTTATTTTCATCAAGCCTAAGTTATAACCCGATGTTTCACTTTCGTAAGACAAACATTGATTGGCTGTAAAGGAACTCCGTGATCGATTTCTGACAGCCCCACTTCATAGTTATTTTGTTTACAAAACTTTGCAGATCAAGTTTTTAAATAACTATGCAAAATTAAACACCATGACCTATTTTTTCTATTTTTAGCTTACAATGTGTACAATAAAATTTATGGCGGCCATTGTTTATGTCGCCATTACACGTGAAAATCAAATTGTTTTTGCTTTTTTTTTTTTAATTTTTTTTTTAAGTTACCGAAAATATTAAAAACATCAAATACATCCAATCTTTAGTAAAGTCCGAAAAAAACCAGACAGACAGGATTTTATAACCATTTTAATTGTAACTACGCCGTGCAAGATTTTTAAATTAATTTATGCACCTCTCAATTACCTTTGAGACTTTTTTCGCTGGTGTCTATTGGCTTTTTATCGTTTTAGTAACTTTTTAAAAAAATGTATGTATTTTCATTTATTTTGTATTTTATCAAAATGTTACCAAACTGTATTTAAATAATTTAAATAAATTTACCTGTAGAAATGAGATATTTTACTTACAAAAAAAAAATAAAAAAGTATGTTCACATCATAAACAACTACATATTTTTAGCTAGCTTCAGAACCCTTGTAATTTTTACTTTCTTATACTTAACCCCATAATTATTCGCCCTTTGGTTCCTCTTTTGTTAATTTTGTTTTTTTTTTGTATATATCAACCATCACATATTTACTATGATGTAAATTATTATTTACCTACCTCTTGTTACTGTTAAATATGTTGTACATTGTTTTAATGCAAATAAAAGTATTCAAAAATAAATAAAAATAAAAATAAAAACATTCTACTCAAAATCTATTTCAGCTTTACTTAAAAACCAAAATCCCCTCAGACCACCACGCCGATGGAATAAAAAACCACTGAATTATCATTTAATTACTCATTTGCAATTTCGGGTGTTTTTTCTTTTAAAATAAAATTGTAATTAGACGTTTTGTATTAGATCTATGTATAAGTAAACCATCTTAAATTAATGAAAGAAGGCTACACGTAAGAAAGAAGTATTACTATTGTAAAAATGTATCAGTCCTCACAAGCCGATGATGAAAACTGTAAAACTAAAAAGAATATGCAAGGCAAACTGACGCTATAAATTACATGTCTGAGACAATAAAAAAGAAGAAAGAATAAACACATGCTTCTACTCAACTACTCATGGACGTTCCACTCAAGGGTCTGCCATACTGTTAGCAGTAACCAGACGAGTCAAGGTATCAAACGAATAGCTAATCGTAATAATAACCCTCTCGTGTTTTATTGTAAATGATTTACATAGTTTAATTCCAAAGAAATACTAAATTATGGTTTATAACTTGTTATTTTAAAAATCATTTCAAAACCTATTTCTGCAGAATTATAACAATTATAAGGAGCACATCGAGTTCATGACCTCTCTATCAGATTCCTTCATCACTCGCTGACCACAGAGGTAAGATGGAGCACTGCTGGACACTATCATTAAAATGTTTTTTGGGAGGTGGGGGTAAATCTCTTACGTGTGTTACAACATTAGCGAATAGATGTTTAATGATGTGGACCTCCACACTGACCTAAACATCCCCTCTCTCAAGGCCACTCTATCATCACAATTTCTTCAGACAACCTTCCCCCCCCCCCCACTGGACGTTATAGGCAGTGGCAAAGGGGGGTTATAACACCTCCCATGGACCCTCCCATAAATATATATATATATATATATATATATATATATATATATATATATATATATATATGATTATATACGTATTTAAACATTTTTGAACCCCTACCCTGACCAATTCCTGGCTCCGCCACTGGTTATAGATGACCCTTCTTAAACATAGGACTGCGGCCTGGTATACGCAAGTAGGTCAGCATCCGTTGCTTACGTTGATCTAGTACATTCAAGTACTTCAGGATCCCTTATGAGTATGTCTGGTATTTTTGACGCTGTGTATTTCTGTGGGTTTTGTCTCGCGTCTCGCTATTTCTCTCTTAATCCCGTCCCATCTCTGCATCTCTTTCCCTTCACTGTATACACCACACTATATTTGTAAATCAACGAATATTTTGACAGAATGTTGATGCTACAGACGATTGTAAACTACCGATTCTTGTGGTTTGTGTTGCCCTGTTAACCTACTGTATTCGCCTTCACTAGGACATAGGTGCTAGCATTAAATGTGTTCTCACCAAGTATAACTAAATAATATGTAGTTTAAAGGACGTGGCTTGGCCAAATAAATCATCAATAAATCACCAGGCAATTAGCCATGAATTTCTTATTAGCTGAATGAAACTCATTAAGTCCATTAGAGTAAAACAACTAATTAATACACACAATTAAATCACCTTGTCCTTGAAAATTACGTCACGACGTCAGCTTATCTTGTTTAAAAAACATCCGTCCATGGCGAATTGACGTCATAGTTTCCGCATTCAACATGCAGCTGACAAGATGTGTTTGTTCATCTCAAATTAGTATTGTTGCCATTAAAAGCGTCTACATTGAATTGAGGATGGTTCATTTAATATTTGGCTCAGATCAAAATAATATAGTATTTGTTTATTTGTATTATTAAATTACCTAATGCTCTGTTTAGATCTTTTAATACCACTACGATGTTCCAATCTATCACCAAAAAAATAGAAGATTTATACAACACCAAACGTCTTATCAATATTATCTAAATTTTAATATATACAATAAAGTCCCGACTGTTTTTAATAGTAGAGCGGACATTACCGAATATATTTATCTATTAATGTATTTATATATATATCTCTATCTCTCTCACTCTCTCTCTCTCTAATATATGTATATATATATATATATATATATATATATATATATATATATATATATATATATATATATATATATATATATATATATATATATATATATATATATATATATATATATATTAGTGTGACAGTCCCGCGCGTTGCCGCGGGGATAGAAGAAAGTCTGACGAAATAAATAAGAAGAGAAGCGTTTCATCAATGCGTTACCAATCCTGTATATTTAGACGTGTGGCCTTCTTTTCTAAAACTGAGTTTAAATTTAAATGTAAACAATATCTGTAAAAAAAAAAATCCTGGCATGGGTTTACAGCATAAAATCCTTGAGTTTAAGTTAATCACTCACGGCAATAGTGAGGTAGAACAAAATTCAGTGACCGTCCAGGTTTCAGGGACGTAGAGGGGCGCTCTCGAGAGACCCCGGTTACACTACCGCAGGGGCGCCGCTGTTTAAAACTGACGTAAACGCCCATGATAATCCAGAGCGACACATAGCATCCTGAAACAATGATGCAGAGTGCGTCATTCGCTAAAGTGAAAAGAATCAACAGGATTTTTCTCTGACACTTAGAAAGAAAAATATTTGATTTGTTTTGAACATCAGTGTGACTGATGCCAATGGTTAGCGTTTCTGATGGTGTATTATTAGATGTTCGATCTCAATTTCTAATTGGATGGTCTACAAATAGATGCTAGTTGCATCATTTTTGTTCGCAGCCGAATTGCAACCTACCAGGGCGCCGGCGAACACGCCTTATTCAATTTTTTGAGCGCCTGTAACACCCCATCTTATCCAGTGTCTACTGCACTGTTTAGAACGAACGTAGGAGCCTTTGCGCTCACGGGAAAGTCCATGGCGCCAAATCTAACCATGCAGGGGCATCGGAAACGCTCCTGGTTCAATATTGTCAACGATTATTGTTACCCGTCCTGTCTTTAGTGTATAGCCTTTTTTTAACGAACATAAGCGCCATGGTGTTCGCAGGGGGAGTCCGGGACGCTTCGGGGCGTGAAATCCACGGAGCGCCGGCGGTTGCGCCTGTTAAGTTTTTAATATGGTAGTACCCCTTACCCGTTTTGTAGGACGCGCGATTAACGGATGCCAAGTGCTAACATACCCGCTCTGGAACTCTGGGCGCCAAATTGTGTATTGACGAAAATCGCAAACTCCCCGGCACTGCCCATGTCAAATTTTAATAATTTTGTTCACAGAAACCTTCTCGGGAGTATTCTCATCAACTCCACAAAGTTTTATAGCACTCGGATAAACGGTGACGAAAAGCATCCGACTTTCATTTCTTTAATATACCGTATATAGAGAAAAATCACACCATCCCGGGGCTCCACCCTTGCGAAATTTAAAAAGTTTTTTTAAAGAAACCTCCCCCGAAGTGTTCTAATCAACTCCCCAAAGTTAGATGGCGATCGAATGAATAGCGTCAATCCGCAATCGACTTTTTTATATACCGTATATAAAGAAAAAACAGCTATCATTTATCATAGAACCATATATATATATATATATATATATATATATATATATATATATATATATATATATATATATATATATATATATATTCAAGTATTATTCTGCTTTTTTCTTTTTCCTTCTTTTCTGCTGTTAAAATGTCACATATTATGTTTCTGTCTTGAAACAATTGAAATTTTTTAAGAAAATATTATTTCCCTGCAATCTTGTCTTTTTGGAGTTTCCGTGTTTCTAAATTTTATAGGGATTTTCCTACAATCCAATTTAGGATCGCCCCAAGTGTCTGGCTTGTGTTTAAAAAGCCAACATGCAAAACAAATCATATTATTTGCCTTAAGCGAATATATACATGGCAGTGTCGTATTATTTCCCAAAAACATTTCGTATGTTGTTTTTTTCTTGTACCAGTAACATTTTTGGGGGGAAAAAATGTATAGTCATCTTTGAGGCCTGGTTGACACCGAACAAACTCAAGTAATGCAAGTACTAGATCCAATGTTAGGGTGTACCTCAAAAAAAAAATCTGGAGGGTGTTTCGGATTTGTATCAATTATAGAATTAATTTGACTAGCCTTGTTCTGTCAATATCGTCTTCTAAGTGGGATGTCTTTTAAAATATCTTAGAATAACTTTTTGTCTTGAGTCTCGACGGCTTGATTCTGCAAATCAGATGATGTGGTCGCTTGTATATTTTGTACTTGGGTAGATTCAGACACTTTGCCCTCTGGTTGTGTTGTTGTCGATGTTGAAGGCGTGCAGCTTGAAAAATATTTCTTAGTTTTGGCACATTTGGATGATGTTTATTGGTGATCTGAAATGTCTTTCAATTTCTTCCTCTCCCACCCTGAATATTTCTCTTATACTGGTTTTCTTTCCATTTAATACCCTCTTAAATAGTGAATTTGTGCCGCTCTTGTCTTGGTCGCAATAGATTTAGTTTGATACACCAAAGAATTTAAACGGGACAATTACCTTTTGATAATTACCAACTAT
Organism: Physella acuta; assembly: GCF_028476545.2. Classification (NCBI taxonomy): domain Eukaryota; kingdom Metazoa; phylum Mollusca; class Gastropoda; family Physidae; genus Physella; species Physella acuta. The sequence continues at coordinate 1,077,525 of NW_026731827.1, forward strand.
TCGAAACCTATTCAAACAAAACAACAGCTGAGCGTATAATTATTTATTCGATCATTAGCGATTTAAATTGAGTTGAGTTATGTATAATATTTTCTTATTTAATTATTCTTAAGCAAAATCATTATACAGTGGACTTTTCAAATGCTACAACCCGTAGAGATTTTTAAACATACCAGTGCATTGTAATGGATATCTTTAAAATGGCAAACCAATAGAGCTGTTATTAATACCTGTTGTAAACATAGACGTTTTATAAATGGTATTATGATTGTGACGTAGATGTCTATAACGAAATTGTGTAGGCATGGAGAGAGTGTGTTCGAGAGTGGCCTCCCCTTGAAAGTGGTGTGCTAGCGGGGGGAAAAAGGCGTGTGAACAAAGCAGTGTGTGAAGCAATGTGGTGTGGTGTCAACAGTATACCTACTCGTCCGCTTTCTTATGTTCATGTTTCTTGTTGTTGGTGAAAATTACCAGTAAACTATACAGATTCTCTTTATGGATTGTGTTTATTAGCAATTGTTACACTTGGCCCTAACGTATCCAAAAATACATAAGAAGCCGATTGTAACATGATTTAACACCAGCTTAGTTCTATATGCTTAATTGCTGCATGAAAGAAATCTTGTGATTTTCATCGATGTATAGACCGAAAATAAACTGGCGAATTTCGTTGTTTAAAACTTTGAGTTTAAAAAGTTTCCAAATAGACGCCACTTTGCCGAAAATTGCCAGAAGGGGAGCCGCTCCCCTGCTTCCCCGCCCCCCCCCCCCCCTGCGTACGCTACTGACAATACACCTTGTGGATTGCTCCGCTTTGAAAACGTATTTTATGTATTTTGTATGTCTGCCTTACATATGCAGCACAATAAAGTTCACAGTGACACTTGAATATGTTACGTCTAGTGAATTTCGTCAGACTACAAGTGCATCAGTTTTAACTGGATTATGTATCATTAACCGCTGAATTGTTATAAAATATGGACCATATTTTAATGGTTGTTAAATGCTCTTTAAGAACTTTTTATCAATGGTTTAACATATTCTTAGTACATTTGTCAATGCGCATGCCAATTTAATGTGAAATACATAATATAATCTGGTGAAATCTTGAATGTAAAATCCTATTAAACTTAGACTTTAGAAGGGCGTAAGCTGAGAAGGGCGTAAGCTTAAATCAACGAAAAGGAAATAAAACTTGACAGTTTCATCAGCCTACAGCTATATGGAGCAATGATTAAAACATTCCTGTATAAATACATTTGATACATATGCTACAGAGAAATGAGATTATCTATGAAAGAACATAGTGTTAGCAATATTTTCAAAAGTTTTTGCTGACAGCAAAAAATGACACATTTATAGCATCTTACCTTTCAAATAAATACTTAAGTAGAGATAAACATTCACGTCTAAAGCTTTGATTACAAATGCTGTAAATAAACGGATTAGCTGAGCTGTTCACCAAGAACATAACAAGGAACAAGTTTAAAATTGAAACTTCTGCCAACGACAATTTACCGGTTAAATTAAAGGCGACACATATCAACAGAGAAACAAGGGTACTAAGGTAGCAAATGATGTAGGTGACGCTGGTTGCTACTAGCATACGAGTTGTTTTGCCTTCCTGTTTTTTGTGTTTTGTTTGCTGGATTTTTGTATTTTTGTGACTTGATGTAATGGTCCCTGAAGACACGTCTGTAGTAGTCGTTGCAGGAACAGCTATAGTGATTACTGGAGTTGGACCGGCTATCTTGTTTTCAAACGATACATCTGTGTCACTGACATCAGTTTCTGTTTCATTCGTAATATCGGTGGTAAAATTGTTGCAATCCTGACTTACGTCATTTTTTCTTGACATACCCTGCTCAAGTACTTCTTCTGCTTCACTGCGTGACTCGTCTGAAGGTCGAGTGACTTCTACTTTAATCTGCTCAATGTGTTGTAGCCGATTATTTGTTACTATCGATACCACACCTGGGGATATTCGGCGTCGTCTGGCTTCTATACCAATCAGAATGTAAAGCGTCGAGAGGGCCACAGAACAGGTAATGAAGACCAGGATAAACAGCCCGTGGAAAATCTTGGGCCAGGGTGAGTGGACATACGCGTCAGATACTCCACAGTTGTAGCCAGTGATGCCCTTATGCCCAGTGTCTGCCGTAGTAATGCCATAGAAAATTACAAACGGTACGCTGACTACGATCGACAATACTACAACAAAGGCGCAAATTGTTTGTGTTGCTTTGTTGTTGATTTGTTTTCCAAAAGGTTTGCAGATCTTCCTGTATCTGAGAAAAAGATAGATATTTTCTATTTTCCCTTAAAACAACATTTTTAACAACTAAATATGGAGCTAAATTGTAAATTATCAAGAAACACTTCACTTACCTAATTATGGCCACAACCAACAACAGAATTGCCGATGTCCACGATATTACACTGAGAAAGAAAAAGTACGTCTTACAAATGGTGACATTTGTGAACGTCCAGGTGTGGCTTTTCTTATAAATTATACCTGTAATGAAAACAAATATTAAAAAAAACAGTGTCATTGTATGGGTATTTGTGAGGATGCAAGTTATACCAGAGATTCTTCCAGACACCTCTTCGTCCCGTCCCAAATTATATTACACCTTTTTTTTGGGGGGGGGGGAGGTTAGACGTTCTACCGTCGGGGGGGGGGGGTAGGAAATAGACGTTCTACCATGGGGGTGGGGGAGTAAAGGGGCTTTGCCCCGGCAGAAGAGAAATTCTTGACGCAAAACATTTATAACATTAGACACATAATTTAGGCCGTAATGTCAGTATTTTGATTATTGATTATCGATGACGTCATTTCTTTGAGGGGGGAGGGGAGGTCGGCTTCACCTCTACCCGATGAGATGCATGAAAGAAACTCTTCACGGAAAACACGTTAAAGTTTAGACACATTAATTAGGCCGTAATGTCTGTGTTTTTATTATAGAGCAGGGGTCTCCAAACTTTTCAGTCCGAGGGCCGCATTACCCATCAAATTTCAGTTCGGGGGCCAGTTTCTTCCAGGCATGTCTTTGATTTTTCTGGGCAAAGTTCCTCAGCCATCACCAACAGACGATTTTTCCTTGGACAAAAAGATCTCCGCGGGCCGGATGAGAGGACCTCGCGGGCCCGTAGTTTGGAGACCCCTGTTATAGAGTATCGATAACGTCATTTCTTTATAAACTAAGTTTGTCCTTAAATACTTGACATAAATCTTTGCTTTTTAGCTTCAATGGTCATCTAATTTGAGAAAACATGGGATTTATCTAGCTAGCTAGGTTCTAGATCTAGATTTAGATCTAGAAAAAACTAGACTTAAGACTTAAGCTAGCAGTATAATCTAATCTAGATCTAGCTCTGTCTAAGTCTAGAATTTATGTATGCCAATAAAAAATTTTCTATACTAAACTACTTCTGGCCTTAATTATTTTATATAAATCTTTGTTTGTTTAGCAATGGAATTGGCTAATTTGAAATAATAGGGCTATTCGCGTAACTGGTTTCTTACTTTGCAGTACATAATACAAGTAATTCTGCATTAGATTACAAGTGCCAAATAGCTAAGATGATAGTGTAATGGTTACCACGCGGGCGGTTTGGGTTCGAGATACATCATGACAATGATACTTTTTTAAACGTGAATGATAACGCTGCCTATCCGGACCTCGCGTGACACAGGGCAGGTGAAGTAGAGTTCATCTGCTTCTGTGTCCTCAGCATATGCAGGGATAGTATGGTCATAACCATGCTCGGCCGAAATTAGTGTCAAAAACGATAAAAAGATGTTGCCTGAGACTTGGAAAGGTAAAGACTGGACAGGTAAAGTAGAGTTGGGGATGTGAAGAGTTCACCTGTGACATCAGCCAATGAAGGGATAGTGTGGTCAGACCAATGCTCAGCCGAAATAGGTGTTTTTTAAAGACAAAAATGTCAGAGGTGTGACCGCCTTTTTTAATGTGGGGTCTGTGTTGTGTTTTTTTGTTGTTGTTTTTTTTTTTTTGTGGGGATAAGTGAAAGATGTGATGTCATTTATGGACGACCCCTGAAACCCACAGTTGTCCAAAGAATGACGGGAAGTTTAGTTACTACTAATAATTCAACATATTTCACTACACTTTTGTTATAAGTACAATACAGAAAATCATCTTATTTTAGCCTATCATTTGCCTATAAAATGTTGAAAACAATTTTAAAATAAATATTCTAGCATGTGTTTCTGTTAATGACTTTCGACAATTGTTATAAAAAAAAATCTTACCTGGAATCAAAACAAGATTAGTGAGTGTGTCCATCAGAGCTATAAACTGGATCAATATTACAGTTGGTGTTTTGTTCCGTTTCCGTGAATAAACAATTAGAATTAGGGAATTCCCGATGATTCCACTGACAAAAGCCAGAGCCATAAATAAAAATGATGGGATATTGGCAATGTTGTTGTCAAACCGGCGCCTGTTCAGATACTCCCATAATTCTGCTTCTGATACATTGAATGAAGCATTTGGTTGGTTTGCCATTGTTTCAGTTGTTATATCTGATATAAGAGCCTCGACTTTTTATAAGTAGCTGCAAGTACTTGGTGTGACTTACTGATTAAAATTTGACTTCAAACAACCAAAGACTAAAACAAAATCTTACTAAACGCTGCTCATTCTTACACTTCTCGAATTAAGGATCAAACACAAAAAGACAGTAATCAAAAACGTATTCGCTGTCTACTAGACCTCCATAGAGTCCAAGTTTCAATTAAACTAAGACACAAGTTTGCAATCTTAGCACTCAAAAAAAAAATTAAAAATCCAAACGATTAGCAGAGATGTGATTCGCGCTTGTCTTTTAGGCGGATGTAAAATTATAGCCATTTCATTTTTATTGTTGTTTGTTTTTTTACTTTATTGTGAAATTTAGCCTTGTGCATTATGTATGAACTGTAAAATAGCATTGTTGTATGCTTATTTTAAAAGCAAATTATTTGAAACAATGATTTAGTTATAAAATGATGTTCTTTGACCATACATGTACTGCATCATGATGTTTGTATAAATAGAAGGATCAAATGCGAGATAAACGATCAAACAATAGACCACTTATCTGAGTACCGCGCAAGTGTTTCAACACTTAAGTTTTTTTGTGTTTGCTAATGCATTTAATTCACCAAGTCCACTCCTGTCATTTATAAGGTTTTTTATTGTTCTCATCAGAGTTGGCGTTATGTCTCCCATAACAAGTTTACTTTCTCGTTTTGTAACTTATTTTGTTTTGAGACTTACATTTACATTTGCTTACCCGGAACTATTCTTTCTAGTTTCACACAGATCCGGCATCTACATTATACATTTAATATATGTTTGATGATTTGGTCAATTCTTCCAGTTTTTCGTCGACAAGTTATCGATTGGCTGATTCCCGCGGGCTTTCACCAGCCAACGTCACGCTATCGAGGTGGTATCTTCATGAGCGGGATTTGTTATGAAAATGTGTTCATCTCTAGTTTTTCTACTCACAATATATCCACTGATGGGTGGTTAGCCCAGGTAGTTACCCAAGAGCCGTCCTAGTCCCGTGTCTAAATAACGATCTGAGAGGGGTCGGCGTGGTCGAGTTGGTAAAGCTCATAGCTGCTAAACCGAAAAGTCTCGAGTTCGAACCCTCGGGCAGAGGAGACTCGTTAGCTGGGGACACTTTTCTAGAAGAGACAACTCCAAAATCAAACAACTGCTGCCTTGTAGTTTGTTCTTGATTAGACAAAGTCTATGGAAAAGCAGGCTGACATTGGAGTCAATGGCCTCAAGCTTACATGCTTAGCGTAACGGCCCGGTGGAAAACCACCAAACTTCTCTCACTCCCAGGATTCCCCTACCTGACCCGATCTCCCACAACGGGACAACTTCACGTGGTAGACCTAAGACTGGAACCCCCATGGTAAAAGAAATGTAGGCCGACCAAAGCAAACCTGGAACAAATCAGGGTCCGATGAAGCTGCAGAATCTTTGCTCCTAAGGGGGTACGTAGTCAAGTCACCTGTAACGGCGAGAATATGTACTGAGATTGGGGAGACATCATCATTTTTCAGGCTTTAAGAAAATGATGATTTAAATGTTAAAGAAAAATAGTTTATTTAGGAATAACTTTTAAAACTGAGTTACTAAAAGAATTGAAAGAGACGTAATGTAATAGAAGATGGGGGATAATGAAATATTACGTTAAAAATTCTAAATTAGTTTAGATTATCTCTCTTGACGGGATGGTATTGCGTTAGGCAAATAAATATGGCTGTTGTTCACCTTCTAACATAAGCTATAAATATCTACTAAAGTCAAATTGGAAACATTAATAACTACTCTGATCAGCATTAATTTCTCACTTTTAATCCAGAAATGCTTCGGTAAATTTAATATAATTTGATTATATATATATATATATATATATATATATATATATATATATATATATATATATATATTTATATATATATATATATATATATAATGGGGCTCGATAAAAAAAAATGCGGGGGGGGGGTTAATAAGTTTTGCCCAGGGTGCTAAATAATCTGGCGCCGGCACTGTATGTGAATATATGATACTTTTAATATGATGATATTGGATGCCTATTGTTTGAATTATCTATATAAGATAACGTTTTCATTACATATTTTATTGTGCGGATTATGTTTGATGAGTATTTCATTATATATGTGAAATAATTAGATAAATCTTTTACGTGTTTGTTAGAATTGTTACATTTAATACATAAAGCTCAATTCTGTATGTTTGTATGTTTGTAATCGAGGATTACAAAGGAAAATAAGAAAAAACGGAAAAAAACGAAACCTCGATGGATTCAAGAGTTAGATTAATAAAGTGCTCATGGTCTAAATTTACGAGTTAATAAATTATTATTGAAAGTCGTTCAAAACAATTTTCATTTTATATACTTAGAACAATAATTTTCAATTACGAACATTACATAAAAAAATTTAAAAGTGTATTAACGTTTATAAAATTTATAAAATTGTGTCTGAAATGTATTTGCATTTTGTCCTTTAGCTCTCATTACGTCCCTTGATTTGGAAAACACAGTTACTTCCCTTTAAAAAAAACCATTAAATCGGGGGAAGAAAGAATTTATTTTTATTTCTTTGTTTTGGAGTTAGGAAAAAAAATAATTACATAATTAGCGGGGATTGATTAAGTGCAATGCCGTTGGTAATTAAAATACTGCCTTTTATTTATTCTATACACGGAACATACTGTTTACTAATTATTATTTTTTTTAAATCAATAACATTTAACAAGCCAGGTCCCACAAGTCCTATATGTTTATTTCTTTCCATTTACGGTATTATAATATATAATTTTGTTCACTAAATTGAAATAGGCGCGTCCGCCGGCGCACCTGCACTGTTCGATTTGGCGCCCTGTGCTATCACCTGAGCGCTATGCTGCATAATTTCGTTTTAAACAGTGCGATAGACTATGGATAAGAAAGGTTATTATAGTCTTTAAGTTAATCGAATCCGGGCGCCCTCCGGCACCCCGATAGGGTGCTATTTGGCGCCCCGGGCCTTCCCGTTTTCGCTATGGTACCTACGTTCGCGTAAGTAAGTTCAAAAGACTATGAATAAGTTGAGTACTATAGTCGTTTACTAAGTTGAATCAGGCGGTTACGCCGCACGTCGTCATTGTGCAATTTGGCGCCCCGGGCTAGACTGTTGACACTTTGAGTTTATCTTCGCGTTTGTGTTTTCTTTGTGTTTGAGTTTGGGTTTGCGTTTGTGGTTGTGTTTGCTTTTGAATTTGGGTTTGGGTTTGTTTTCGTTTGCTTTTTTTCTTTGCGTTTGTGTTTTCGTTTGCTTTTTTGCGTTTGTGTTTTCTTTGTGTTTATGTTTGTGTTTGTGTTTGTTTTTGTGTTATGTTTGCGATGTTTTTTTGGTGTGTTTTGGTTTTGTTTGGTTGTGGTTGGGTTTGTGTTTGCGTTTGGATGTGTTTTCGTTTGCTTTTTTGTTTGCGTTAGTGTTTGTGTTTTCTTTGTGTTTGTGGTTGGGTTTGTCTTTGCGTTTGTTATTGTGTTTTCGTTTGTGTTTGTTTTGTGTTAGTGTTATGTTTGCGATTTTTGTGTGTTTTGGTTGGTTGTGGTTAGGGTGGGCAATGCCGGATATATGCTGATTACAAAACATAAATGTCAAGGTCCTTTACAGATAGGTTTTTCACAGAGGCCAGAGCAGAGCCTGGCCGGAACGGCTAGTATAAGAATATAAGTATTCGCGTAGCTATAGAGTAGCATACCTTTTCGTCTACATGTTTTTGTTACCCTTCAAATTATAGTCTATTTTAGACGTTTGCTTGAGATTAAAGAATGTAAATAAATAGTACACACAATTCTGTAGCATATGAACGATTAAGAGGGAATTTACATATAGCACAGGAAAGTTAGAGGTTAGGTAGGGTATAAAAGGTGGGGTTAGGAAAGTTTGGGGGTCCATTCTCTAATTGACAGCCTGGGTCTCGCATGTACTTTCAGAAATTAAAGGAGTTAATTGTATACGGACTTCGTGTTGGTTTATTGTCGACTCTGTCAGGATCTGAACTACAGTGCCGCCAGACCCTGCGATACGGGGAGGGGGCGACGTTTAGGGGCCCACAGCCGACCATAATCGATCTTTTTTTAATAGGTAAATATTTAATTTTCTTGCATTTTTTACTTGATGGTTGTTTTGTAAAAAGAATACTGTAGCTGCGGTTGGATTATCTTTATTCTATAGACACCATCCCGAGTCCTCTTTCTCCTACAATCTAACACACGCTGTTGTCGTAAAATTTGTTTGAAAATAAATCTAAGTCCATCGCGCGAGATATTAAGACGACTTTTGCTTCTTTATAGCATTGATTATGGACCTACAATCCATTGTGATTTTATAACATAACATGTTCGTCTGTTGTATTGGTAGAACTACTATTTTGTACTATTTCGGTTTTATGTACGTTTACTTCTTTTTGTTTTACAAAAAAGTACGACAGTAAACGTGTATAATTTGAATTCTCTCGCTTGAGTGTTTCACAAAAGGTTTAGGAAAAGTATTTGAGACCATCCCAACTTCAGTAAAATTTGGCAAGTTTTTAAGTACCCATAGACCTAACATTTGTTTAAAATGTGTAGTTTAGAGGACCGTTTATTGGGTATCCTGCACAGGGGTTAGGTGTACTACTTGAATCATCAGTCTCGCTGCATTAGGGGCCTCCGCCGGTGGCCGTGTCCCAAGAGCCTTGTGCCTTGGTATACACGTAGGTCAGCATCCGTTGCTTGTGTTGGTCTAGTACATTCAAGTACTACAAGATTCGTTACCGTCTCCATTATATTGTGAATATAAGGTTTTGTACCTTTGTGTCAAAATTAACTTTTTAAATAAATTGTACGAACTAAAATAACAATACAATACAATACTCAGTCTGAGATAATTTGCCCTACAATTATTTGTCATAAAACCATATATTTTATTATATATATATATATATATATATATATATATATATATATATATATATATATATATATATATATAGGGAGCTGAGTATGTCTGGTATTTTTGACGCTGTGTATTTCTGTGGGTTTTGTCTCGCGTCTCGCTATTTCTCTCTTTATCCCGCCCCGTTCCTCCATCTCTTTCCCCTCATCCTATATTTGTCTGTATACACTACATTATATTTGTAAATCAACGAATATTTTGACAGAATGTTGATGCTACAGACGATTGTAAACTACCGATTCTTGTGGTTTGTGTTGCCCTGATAACCTACTGTGTTCGCCTTCACTGGGACTTAAGTGCTAGCATTATATGTGTTCTCACCTAGTATAAATAAATCAAATGTAGTTTGAAGGACGTGGCTTGGCCAAATAAATCATCAATAAATGATCAGGCAATTAGCTATATCTCCATGAATATCTCATTAGCTGAATAAAACTCATTAAGTCCATTAGAGTAAAAAAAACTAATTAATACACAAGAGAAAGCAAAGTAATTAAGTCAAGTGATATAAGTAAAATCATCCCGTCCTTGAAACTAAGGTCACAACGTCAGCTTATTCTGTTTAAAAAAACATCCGTCAATGGCGAATTGACGTCATAGTTTGTGCATTCAACATACAACTGACAAGATATGTTTGTGCTCTTGAATTAGTATAGTTTAGTAAAAGTTATTATAAACCAAGTACTAGATATATATCCTTTAAGAGCGTCATTATTGAAATAAGGATGGTCCATTTAAAACCTGGACTGTTTCTAATAGTAGAGCTATCATAACGGTATATATATATATATATATATATATATATATATATATATATATATATATATATATATATATATAATATTTTTCATGGTTCAGTAGGGATCAACAACAAATAGTTATTCTTTTATTTTATTTTAATACTTTCTGGTCCATTTTAGACTGACAATGTTTACAATAAAACCAATAAAACCAATGCTAATATAACAACAGGTACACTAACTGTACAATAAAACCAACACTAACATAACAACAAGCACACTAACTGTACAATAATTCAAATGACGTGCCGCATCCAATTAACATACATCACCATTCAAAGTCATGTAACCTGTGCATATTGTTTAACCCCTAAAATAGTCCACTGTTGTAGATCTATATATAGCGCTGAAACTTTGAATGGGGTGCATTTTTATTTCTTTCTTTATCTTGATATGCTGATACTAAATCAAACTTATCAGGATATGTTGATGCTAAAGCAACCTTATCTCTATATGCTGATACTAAATCAACCTTATCTCGATATGTTGATATTTAATCAACCTTATCTCTATATGTTGATATCTAATCAACCTCACTGCACCCCAACAAGCTAGTAAGGAAACAGCTTATATTGTATTCACTTATCACGTTTCCACGATGTCAGCTACATTTGTTTGTAGTACGGAATTTCATTATTTTTTTTTATTTCTTTACAATCTGCAAGCTTCGTAAACAACATAGGCTCTTGTTTGTATGTTTGCCATACGTGTGGGCCACATAATAAGGAGCGCATTCTTATGTCCTGACTTTAAACATAGAAGTAGGTTACTCATAGTGCTGGCAACACTATCACATTAAATGCCGAGGCCACTTAAAAAGTGGTACTCTACTTCACCTGCCAATTGGACCGTTAGGTTCGAAAGTGTATTTACTTTATTTAAATATTGGATCAGTTGGGTTTTAGAGCCAAACTATGTGGTCCGTAATCGACTGTTATATAATTACGTGCAATTTTTAAATAATGTTTTTGACATTGTTACAAATAAGTTATGTTTGTAAATCTACAAAATACGTTAACGTAAATGACATGTACAAAACAATGACTAAAAGAACTATTTCATCAAAGTACAGCTAAAATAGGAATGTAAGATTGTAGGGTTGGTACTAAAACTGCTATATTTCAAAGTGAAATAGCGACGTTGGGGTTACTCTTATTAAAGAAAATTTACATATGATCAACACATTTTTTTTTTCGTTGGTTAACTACTTCAACAAGCAATAACTATTTTTCGAAGAATATTTTTTTATCCAAACTAGTATATTTATCAATAAATACATATTTAACATAAAATTTATATGCTACATATACTGATATTCTTTTCCTCATTGGTCAATGAATGCAACTTAGAATTTGTTTACAAAATGTGAGTTAAGACAAAACTAAAACATTAGTTTTTTTTTAAATATACGTCGAAAGACAGCCAAACAATCTCGTCTAAAGTTTGGATTACAAATACTGTAAATAAATGGGTTACCTGAGCTGTTGACTAGATATAGAATAAAAGCAATGTTTACAATTGAAACTTCCACCAACGACAATTTACCGGTTAACTTAAAGGCGACAAAGATCAAAATTGTGAAAAGGGTACTCATGTTGCTGATGATGTAGATGACGCTGGTTGCTACTAGCATACGAGTTGTTTTGCCTGCAGGTTTTTGATGTCTTGTTTTCTTGATTCTAGTGTTTTTGTAACTTGATGCTTCGCTTGCATTACCGGTCAATGTTGCGGCAGATGTAGTGGTCATTGCAGGAACAGCTGCAGTGGTCACTAGTGTTGGAACGGCTGTGTTGTTTTCAAAAGATACATTAGTATCACTTACATCAGTTTCTGTTTCATTTGTGATATCGATGCTGTGGTTGCTGCAATCATGACTTACGTCATTCATTCTTGACATATCCTGGTCAACTGCTTCATCTGATTCACTATGTGACTCGTCGGAAGGTCGAGTGATTTCTACTTTAATTTGATTAAAATGTTGTAGCCGATTATTTGTTTGTATCGATACCACACCTGGGGATATTCGGCGTCGTCTGGCCTCTAAACCAATCAAAATGTAGAGCGTGGAGAGGGTCACAGAACAGGTAATGAAGACCAGGATAATCAGCCCGTGGAAAATCATTGGCCAGGGTGAGAGGACATACGCGTCAGATACTCCACAGTTGTAGCCAGAGATGCCCTTATGCCCAGTGTGTGCAGTAATAATGCCATAGAAGACTGCAAATGGTACGCTGAATACGATCGACAATACTACAACAAAAGCGCAAATTATTTTTGTTGCTTTGTTGTTGATTTGTTTTCCAAAAGGTTTGCAAATCTTTCTGTACCTGAGAGAAAAAAAATCATATTGATGTACGTTTACAAATATTCTATTTTATTGCTATAAAAATTAATAACTAAAAGATGATTTTTCTTATAAATTTTCACAAACCTGATTATAGCCACAACCACTAACAGAATACCTGCCGTCCACGATATCAAACTGTTAAAGAAAAAAAACATCTTGCAAATGATGACATTTGTGTACGTCCAGGTGTGGCTCATTTGGTAAAATACACCTGAAAAAAAAGCAAACAAAATGAAGATTAAATGCCTTCAACTTTTTGTGTTGCGGATTTCAGACATTGGCAACATAACATTATAAACTTGTTAAGAATTCATTTACGGTTCATTTAAAATAAATATTATTTTTTTTATTCAGATTATTTACTCACATGCAAAAAACATGGAGATCAAAGAAAATCTACTCCAAGGCCAAATGCAGACTTTCAAAAAGTAATATTCTTAGCAACCTAATGTATGGCAGCGAATGCTGGAAAGTAACAACCATCGCCAAACGATCATTGGACTCCTATTCTTGCGAATGATAAAAGGTATACACTGGCCTGACACCTTTTCCAATACAATACTAATCGGAGAGATGGAAATGGAAGCTGTTTCCGAAATAAACGAAAAAGAGGATATCGCAGGATGAGGAACCTCATAAGAAACGAATCCAGATCATTTCGCAGAGAAGGCCAAGGGCGACGTGGAGGCGCACGGCGGGGAAGCAGCTGGCTGAGGCAGGACTGTCATGGGGGACTGTCAGGAAAATTGATGGAGACCAACAACTCGGAGGGAGCTTGCTTGGGCGGCCCCATGTGTCTTGGGTACAAAAAGGAAAAGATGCTGATGCTTTAACTGACATGTCATACCAAAAAAATCTTACCTGGAATCATAACAAGATTAGTGAGAAAGTCCATCACAGCAATAGTCTGGATCAAGATTACAGTTGGTGTTTTGTTCCGTTTCCGTGAATAAACAACTAGAATCAGGGAATTCCCGATGGTTCCACATAAAAAGGCCAGAGCCATAAATAAAAATGATGGGATATTGGCAATGTTGTTGTCTGACTGGCGCCTGTTCAGATATTCCCATTTTTCTTCTTCAGATACATTGAATGAAGCATTAGGCTGGTTTGCCATTGTTTCAATTGTTACATTTGACATAAGTAATTGCAATTGTTTCATTTCCCTTTGTGCTATGTTTGTCTGATGATTTTCTTGTAGAAACCAAACTTTTATCACCTAGTTTTTTTTTAAATATCTACATTTAAATAAAATTTATTGACTACTTGAGTTCAACAGTGTCCGGTTGTTTTAAAGAAAGAAATATGATTTATTAGAAAATATTTATAACGATCCGAGTGATTAGCAAAGCTCAGCATGTGGTTTTTTATGTGACCATTGAACTCGCACTCACACTTGTCTTATACGTGTAGCTAGCTCGTCAAGTGTTCAGCTGACCTACATACCTTAAAGGACCTATATGACCTACATGACGTACATGACCGTGAGTAGCACAAGATCCGGTAAATGTACACGGATTCATCCACGCCTGGTCGACATACTAGTCTAGTATTTTAGCCTAAGTTGTTTTGTTTTTACAAGCTTTTATTTAACTCGATTCCTCTGTCGAAAGTCTGTCGTCAGTCGTCAGTCTGTCTAGATCGAAACGCCGGAGTGAAAATTCGGACACTTCTACTTGACCGATACGGTTCACACTTGGCACGTGGGTCGAGACATGAAGACAATACATCATGACATTAAATTTGACTTAATTGGATGCCTAATTAATTTTTTTATGAATTAATTAAAATTTGGACCGAATTAGTAGGCATGTCTATCCAACCACACCACACGCGTCATCACGTTCAATAGCTGCGCCATCACGTTCAATAGACGCGCAATGGTTTTTAGTCATGTCACGCTAGTGAAAATAAAACATGTAAAGTACTGAAAAAAAAATCATAAAAAACATTTTAATAACAAGCTTTTATGTAATAATGCACTAAAAAGTAGAAAATAAATTATACACTACTATTTGAATTACTATAAAGAAAAGCGTGGGTCTCTTCCAAAATATTAGTACATGTATCCAATAGATACTAAAGTGACCAACGCTTTTCTTTACATCTTTACAGTAATTTAAATAGTAGTGTATAATATATTTTCTCCATTTTAGTGCATTATTACTTAAAAGCTTGTGATTTAAACGTTTTTATGAATTCTTTAGTTATATTAAGGTTAAAGAATGTAAGTAAATAGTACACACAATTATGTAGCATAGGAACGATTGGGAGGGAATTGACATATAGCGCATGAAACTCAGAGGTTAGGTGGGGTATAAAAAGTGGGCTTAGGAAAGTTTGGGTGTCCATTCTCTAATTGGCAGCCTAGGTCTCGCATGTACTTTCAGGATATAAAGAAGTTAATTGTATACGGACTTCGTTTTGGTGTATTGTCGACCCTGTCCTCACATCACAACAGTGTGCAGTGTGTTTCAATATTAGTGATTAGATGTTTAATGATGTGGAACTCCAAACGGACCTAAACATCCCCTCTCTCAATTACACTTAATCATCAAAATACACATTCTTTACACCAACTGCCCCCCTCCTACGCTCCGTTGACTTCACGTCAAAAATGGATGACCCTCCTTAAACATGGGACGATGTCCTGTTTTTTTCGGTGGCTTCGTATGCACAAGTAGGTCAGCATCCGTTGCTTGCGTTGGTCTAGTACATTCAAGTACTTCAGGATCCGTTACCGTCTCCATTATATTGTAAAAATAAGGTTTGGTTCCTTTAAAGTTTGCATCACTAAAATGTGACACAATTAGCTTTTTAAATAAATTGTACAAACTAAAACAAAATCGTTTGTTGTATGGCTGTGTATTTTTTGTGTGTTTTATCTCACGTCTCGCTATTTCTCTATTTATTTCGCCACAGTTTCTCTATCTTTTTCGCCGCACCCTGTGTTTGGCTGTATACACTACATTATATTTTAAATCAACGAATACATTTGGCAGAATGTTGATGTTATAGACGATTGTAAACTACTGATTTTTGGGAGTTATTGTAGCCCTGATAACCTACTGTATTCGCATTCCCTAGGATGTAAGTGTTGGCATTAAATGTGTTCTCACCAAATATAAATAATCAAATGTAGTTTAAAGGACGTGGCTTGGACAAATAAATCTTCAATAAATGATCAGGCAATTAGCTATATCTCCATGAATATCTCATTAGCTGAATGAAACTTATTAAGTCCATTAGAGTAAAAGAGTAAATTAATACACAAGAGAAAGCAAAGTAATTAAGTCGAGTGATATAAGTAAAATCAACCCGTCCTTGAAACTAAGGTCACGACGACAGCTGATCCTGTTTTTAAAAAAACATCAGTCAATGGCGAATCGACGTCATAGTTTCTGCATTCAACATACAACTGACAAGATATGTTTGTTCATCTTGAATTAGTATAGTTTAGTAAAAGTTGTTACAAAACAAGTACTAGATCTAGTTCCGTTATAAGCGTCAACATTGAAATGAGGATGGTCCATTTAAAAATGTATATATTTGACCACCAAATATTTAATAAATACAATAACGTCGAGACTTTCTAATAGTGTATATATATATATATATATATATATATATATATATATATATATATATATATATATATATATATATAATATTTCTCATGGTTCAGTAGGAAACAACAATAAATAGTTGTTCTCGTTTTAATACTTTCTGTTCCATGTCAGACTGACAATGTTAACAATCGAACCAACACTAACATAACAACAGGTACACTTACGATACAATAATTTGAATTACATACCGCAACCAATGAACATAAACCATCATTCAAAGTAAAGTTACCTGTGCATATTGTTTAACCCCAAACATAGTCCACTGTTGCAGATCTATATATAGTGCTTAAATTTTGAATGGGGTGCATTATGTCTTTCTTTATTTTGATATGCTGATACTGAATCAACTTTATTTCGATATGTTGATACTGAATCAACTTTATCTCGATATGTTGATACTGAATCAACTTTATCTCGATATGTTGATACTGAATCAACCTTATCTCGATATGTTGATACTGAATCAAGCTTACTTCAAGCAACAAGCTAGTCAGGAACCTGCTTATATTGTATTTAGTTTTCACTTTACCGCGATGTTGGTTACATTTTTTTTAATGTGTTAACTATTTCTGGTAAGGAATTTTTTTTACAATCTTCAGACTTCGTAAACAATACAGGCTCTCGTTTGTATGTTTGCCATAGGTGTGGGCGACATAATAATTGGCGCATTCTTATGTCCTGACATACAAGGCGCTTATGCATAGTGCTGACCAAACTATCCCTTCAAATGCCAAGGCCACTGAAACAGGTGCTCTGTTTCACCTGCCACATTGACCGTTAGGTTCGAAAAGGTATTTACTTTATTTAAACATCGCATCATACGTGGGTTTATTAACCTAAATCGACTGTTATAAAATTGCAATTTTTTTTTTCGTTGTTGACATTTTCCTGAATTTTCTTAGACAGAATAACCCAACACAGTAAAGATTTTAAAAATGTCATTGTATCCGAGTATACATATCTCCGTAACATATTATTATGTAGTTGTTTGCACATATTTCTAATTGTATTTTAATTTTAGGTCCTTTTGTAGAAAGAAAAAGCTGTCGGTCAACAGAAAGAGAATGTCGTTGCATCAATTAACAGCAATTTTAATCTAATTTTAATTAATTTTTGTTGCTTTCATTCATTATTGCTCCTACTTTATTAATAGAACTGATAAACACCACAAAACATTTTTTAAACTAAAGAAATCACTGTAGGGTTTACTTTTGTAGATCTAGCTGTTTGAAGGAGAAAAAAGGAGTTGAAGTTTCCCATTTTACTCTACATATCATTCATGCTACCTATATTTTTAAGCCTCAAATTTACTTCAGCTACAACCCACAACCCCTCCCCATCTCCAACACAAAGCAGAGACGTTCTATTTCTATTACTAAGCCAATCCAATCTCCTTAAAAATGTCATCAAATTAACTATACATTCTTTATATAATTTTTTGGGTTTTAAAAATTGAATATACACGTTTTGTACATTTAGTAAATTAACTACTGTCAATGAAATAAATTGCACGTCAAAAATAAGTATTAGTATTGAAAATGTGTACATAGTCCTCACAGGCCGATGGTAAAAACTAATGTTTAAGCGAACATCGCAAGGCAAAAAAAAATACACCAAAAGAAAAATTAAATCAAAATCAAAAAGTGTTTTTTCTTCAGCATATGTATTCATATATAAATGTATATTTAAATAAATAATTATATATAATGCTACATATACATTTATATATATATATATATACATTTTTTTTATTTATGTATTTATTTTTTTATATGTTTATGTAGTCAAAAATAATTTCAAGACATATAGTATTACGGACAAGATGATATAGCAAACAACACATCTCAATGCAAAATAAAATCTAAAGTTTTTAGGACATATAGGAAATTAATCGACTGAAATTTTTTATTGAGTATCATATATGTATCACTGTTGTGATATTTCTATCTAGTGCTACAAATTACAATTGCGAGTACTATGTTCACCTCTTTTTCCCATCACCAAATCAAGATAACTTTCAAAAAGCAAGGTAAGCAAAAAAAAATGTGCTAATTCTGTCTTCTTGTACACTACCCACTACGCGACGAAGATTTCTACAGTTTTAAAACCTTGATTTAATATCTTTTGTATATCTGCCTTTTTTCTCAGTGACATTTGAATATGTTACGCCTCGTTTTTCAACATAACGAATGCGATTGTCGTCAAAATACAAGTTTATTAGTTTTAACTCACCCTAATTCGCATGGCAATTTAATGAAACACAATAATCTTTGAAAAACATTAAGATAATCTCGCAAAATCTTGACTGAAAAGTCTCACCATACGTAGAGTTTTAAATGTTGTGGGGAAAAGGCGTTAGCTTAAATAAACGAAACGGAAACTAAACGTCACAGTTTCATTAGCCTAACTCTACGCAGGGGTAATGATGTTTGAATTATCTGCGACCTCTGACATTAAAGTGTTAGCAATTACAATTTCCGATATTACCTTCCTTTTTACACAGATTTTAAAAAATCCTTTATAAATACATTTGAAATATTAGTTATAGAGTAGTTAGATCAACTATGATAAAGAACATAATGCTTCTTTACTAAAAGCACTATCTTCAACTGTTGCCAATAGTAAAAATGACACGTTTATAGCTTCTCACCATTTAAATAAACGATTAAGTAGAGATAAACATTCAACTCTAAAGCTTTGATTACAAATACTGTAAATAAACGGATTAGCTGAGCTGTTCACCAAGAACATAACAAGGAAAACATTAAAAACTGAAACTTCCGCCAACGACAATTTACCGGTTAACTTAAAGGTGACAAATATCAACATCGTGACAAGAGTACTCAGGTAACAGATGATGTAGATGACGCTGGTTGCTACTAGCATATGAGTTGTTTTGCCTGCACGTTTTTTATTTTTTGTTTTCTTGATTTTTGTATTTTTGTGACTTGATGTAATGGTCCCTGAGGACACATCTTTAGTAGTCGTTGCAGGAACAGCTATAGTGACCACTGGAGCTGGGATAGTTGTGTTGTTTTCGAAAGATACATTTGTATCACTGACATCAGTTTCTGTTTCATTGGTAATATCCTGACTTACGTCATTTGTTCTTGACATACCCTGTTCCAGATCTTCATCTGATTCACTGTGTGACCCGTCGGAAGGTCGAGTGATTTCTACTTTAATATCCTGAACGTGTTGTAGCCGATTATTTATTTGTATCGATACCACACCTGAGTAGACTCGGCGTCGTCTGGCCTCTAAACCAATCAAAATGTAGAGCGTGGAGAGGGTCACAGAACAGGTGATGAATACAAGGATAAACAGTCCGAAGCACATCATTGGCCAGGGTGAGTGGACATACGCGTCAGATACTCCACAGTTGTAGCCTGTGATGCCCTTATGCCCAGTGTGTGCAGTAATAATGCCATACAATATTACAAACGGTAAGCTGAATACTATTGACAATACAACAACGAAGGCGCAAATTATTTTTGTTGTTTTGTTGTTGATTTGTTTTCCAAAAGGTTTGCAGATCTTCCTGTATCTGTGAAAAAGATAAATATTTTATTCTTTCCATTTAAACAAGTTACTGCGGTTTTTTAACCACTAAATTTGAAGCTAAAATGTAAATTATTAAGAAACACGTTTTGTACCTAACTATGGCAACAACCAACAACAGAATGGCCGATGTCCACGATATCACGCTGTTACAGAAATAATACAATTTACAGATGGTGACATTTTTGTACGTCCACGTGTGGCTTATTTGGTAAGCAGTACCTGCAATAAACACAAATATTTAATAAAATAAATATAACAAACATTTATAGCAAGAATCTTTTAAAATGCACCGAAAAAAAGAAAATAAAACATCAGCTTTCTCTCATAAAAGCCTTGGTGGATAGAATATTTACAAAATCTCATCAGCGACCAAAGCTTTTATAAAAGAAAGCAGATTAGTTTCATTATTTGCTTCAAAACACCACCATTAGCTCCCGATATCTGTCCCGTGAAAGCAGCCATCAGTGCCCACAATCTATAGACATCGCCAACCTGATATAGTGAAGGATAGTTCTAAATCCCTCTACCTCTCTTTGGTTTTAAATCGTTGAAAAATGTATTATCTGCCCCTAAAATCCTTTACTAGAACCAGATATCGTGAACAGCATCTCACCCCACTGTTAGGATGATAAAGTCTAGCTAATTATCTCCCTTTCTGTTATTGAAAATAGTAATCTATCGAGTGTTTTAGTTTTGTTATTTTCCCTTATTGTCTAAAACGTTTACTAAACTTTTATGCCTAATTAAACGGCTAATTAAATTTAAAAAATTGATAGACTTAAATTGTTATTGAAGTGGAACGTATCTGGAAAGTTTGAACGAAATCGCTGCATTAGAAGTGGGTAAAATTGAGCAACAAGATTTGCCACAAACGCACCAACAAACAAGCAAACTGATATAGCGAACTAAATAAAAGCTTTTAAAATAGCTGTTATTCACCTTCTAACAAAAGGTATAAGTTTCTACCACGGTTGTTATTAATAAGTGATCAGCCTTAATTTTTCAATTTTAATAAAAAAATGCTTCCGTAACTTCAAAGTATGTTTCAAAACTAGAATTTAAAATTTGAATTCATCTAGAAATGCTTTTTATATAAAGTTCCTGCTCACTTGTTTTAGTTTTTTTTTAATAACACGCAAAAATTGGTTTTAAAATACAGTATTGGTTTGGGTTTGTTGTTTTTTTTTCTCTATTTTATCAGTTACTGATCGAAGAAGGATTAGTTTGTAACATTGGGTGACTTATTAAAATGATCATGACGTCACCACTTAAACTCTAAACCAAGCTACGGACTTTACTTAACCAGGGGAGACTATTCCTGGGGAAACAACATCCAAAACAAAAAATAGCGTTTTAAAATACTTTTCATTATATTCTTATCGCTTGTAAAAACGTGTCTGTGTCATAAGTTGTTTCTGCGTTTTAGAAGTTTAGAGCCTGATAAATGTTTTGGACAGCTCCACTTCAGGGGTCGGGCGAAGTTTAAACGAAATTGATGCATTTGAAGTGGGTCTAAATTTAGTTACAAGATTTGCCTCAAACCCACTAATAAACAAACAAATGGACGGTGCTAACTAAATAAAACCTTGTTAAAATACATGTATTATCATCGATGTGGAACATATCTGGAAGGTTTTAGCAAAATCGCTGCATTAGAAGTGGGTCAAATTTCGTTACAAGACTTGCCACAAATCCACAAATAAACAAACAACAAACAATAACAAACAGACGCTGCAAAATATATAATGACGCAGGTAAGACTACTCAAAAACAGATCAAAGAAAGGAGAGAGGTAGTATAGTGTAAGTCAGCTAGACATTGGTCAAGCAGAACCAAAAGAATTATTAATTAGGAATAAACTGGCTGATCACGTGTGACGGTCAGCTGATCAACCCAAGCTTTAAGGCAGTTGGTCAGTCGAGCATGTTTGAGAAAGTCGAGTATTTTTAAAGCAGTTGGAGATTAGCAGTTGTTGTTAGCAGATAGTTGATGGTTATTTTAAAATAAATAATTTAGCATGTGTTTTTTTTAATGACTTTCGACAATCGTTATCAAAAATTCTTACCTGGAATCAGAACAAGATTAGTGAGTGTGTCCATCACAGCTATACACTGAATCAAGATTACAGTTGGTGTTTTGTTCCGTTTCCGAGAATAAACAACTAGAATCAGGGAATTCCCGATGATTCCACATAAAAAGGCCAGAGCCATAAATAAAAATGATGGGATATTGGCAATGTTGTTGTCCGACTGGCGCCTGTTCAGATATTCCCATTTTTCTTCTTCAGATACATTGAATGAAGCATTTGGCTGGATTGCCATTGTTTCAATTGTTATATCTGACATAAGAAGCTCGACTTGTTTCTGATAGAAATTAGACTTCAGACAACAAAAGACTAAAACAACAAGCTTTCTCGCTAAACGCTGCTCATGCTTACACTTCTTGAATTAAGAATCAAACACAAAAAAGACAGTATCCAAATGCCTATTCGCTGTCTACTAGACCTCCACAGAGTCCAATTTTCAATTAAACCAAGACACAAGCTCGCAATGTTAGAAATCACAATTAAAAAAGAGCCAAATTATTAACAGAACTATGATTCACACTTGTCTTAAAGGCGGATGTAAAATTATAGCCATTTGTTTTTTATTTTTGCTTTGTTTGTTGTTTTTTTTTATCTTTATTGTGAAATTCAGCCTTGTGTATTCAGCGAGATAAAAGATCAAACAATAGACCACTTATCTGATAACTGCACACATGTTTCAACACTTAAAGTTTTTTTTTTAATTTTCTAATTCATTTAATTTACCAAGTCCACTCCTCCCATTGTTGTAACTGTCAGCGTTGGCGTTAATGTCTCCTATAAAAATTTTATTGTCTCGTTTTCTAACCTATCTAACGTTTGTTGTGGCATATCATAATATGGCCTTAAGGAGCTTCTTGTCTAAATAGAGTATTTTGTAGCTTACATTTTAGGTTTACTTGCCCGGAACTATTCTATCTAGTTTCACATAGATCCGGCATGTATATAATACATATAATATATGTTTAATGATTTGGTCGATTCTTCAAGTTTTTCGTCAAGAGGTGTATCGATAGTCTGATTCCCGCGGGTTTTCGCCAGCCAACGTCATGCTGTCGAGGTGGTATCTTCATGAGTGGGATTTGTTATGATCATGTGTTCGTCTCTAGTTTCTCTACTCACAATATATCCATGTATGGGTGGTTTGCCCAGGTAGTTTCACCAGAGCCGTCCTGGCTCCTAGTCTGAGTATAGCTCTGGTGTGGCCTACATGGTTAGCGAAACGGTCTTGTAGAAACCACCAACATACTTCACCCACTCCCAGGCTTTCCCTATATGACCTGTTACTAGCTTCCACAACGGCAAGAGGAAAACATCAAGTGGAAAACCTTAGACTGGAACCCCCAGGCTAAAAGATGTGTAGGCCGACTGTAGCTACCCTGGAGTAAGGGCTGCTGGGTTTACAAGAGCTAAAATAAAGAGAACTGCCCAAAACAGGGTCCGGTGAAGAGGTTAGCTGCAGGACCTTTGCTCCTTAGGGGCTCCGAAGTCAAGTCATCTTCCACGCGGCGAGAATATGTACGGCGATTGAGGAGACATAATTTTTCAGGCTTTAAGAAAATAATGATTTAAATGTTATAGGAAAAATATTTTATTTAGGAATAACTTTTAACATTGAGTTTATAAAACTATTGACATGTGAAATATACGAAAAGATGGGGGATAATGAAATATTACGTTAAAAATTCTAAATTAGTTTAGGTTATCTCTCTTGACGGGATGGTATTGCATTAGGCAAATCCTGGTATCTATTCTTAAATATGGCTGTTGTTCACCTTCTAACATAAGCTATAAACATCTACCACGGTCAGATTTGAAACATTATTAACTATTCTCATCGGCATTAATTTCTCAATTTTAATCCAGAAATGCTTCCGTAAATTTTAATTATATTTCAAAACTAGAATTGAAAATATAATTTGATCTAGAATGCAGTTTATATAAACTACCTGTTCATTTTTGTTAGTTTTTTTTTTAATACCAGGCAAAAATTGGTTTCTTATGCAGCATTGGATTGGGGTTTTTTTTTTCTTCGCTATGTTATCAGTTATTTATCGAATAATCAGTATTTTTGAAAGTAGGGCTACTTAAAAGAACCATGACGTCACCATTAAAACTCTAAACCAAGCTACGGAAATCACTCATGCCTGTCTTTACTTAACCACGGGAGACTACTCCTGGGGAATTGGCATCCAAAATGTAAATAGCGTTTTAAAATACTTTTCATTATATTCTGTATCGCTTGTAAAACGTGTCTGTGTCATAAGTTGTTTCTGATGTTATATTGTAATGTTCTTTCTTATAGATAAATATAGGGCGTGGTATTGCTGCAAACGATTAGCACGCAGCTGAGGTAATAAATATGTTGTGATATAAGGGAAATCCCCCGCCAGCGAAGTACGTGAAGTCGAATCTCTTATTTCTAATTTATGAATTATCTCTAATCCAGCAGTATTATCTTTTTAGATCTACTTTTAAGCGAGAGAATCGAGGAAGAATTATTACGTAATCATTTTTCCTCGAACTAGGCGAACTAGGCGGTCGCCTAGGGCGCTGTCCGTAGGAAAAAATGTGAAATCGCAATTATTAAAAAGTATCTAATAATTTATACCTTTTATTAGATTACATTTATTATATACAAAGGCGTAGCGATCTATTTAGGTGCCTAGGGCGAACTATCAATTTTACGCCCCATCTTCAAATTAGACCTATAAATATGTATTCGCGTTGGTTAAAATGCGCCCCTACCTCCCTTATTCGAAAACGTCGGGGCGCTTTTTAACCAGTGTTTCTTCCAGACTTTTTTTTTCTCCGGGAGGGGGGGGGGGCACTTGAAATTTTCGGGGGGAGGGGGTGGACAACCGACTAAAATTTCGGGAGGGGGGGCACTGTTAAAAGAATATATTTTCTATTCAAATTCCATTTCGTTCGGGGGGTGGTAGACTTTTTTTTTTGGGGGGGGGGGGGGATTCCGCCCCTCCCCCCTAAGATATGCCTGGAAGAAACTCTGTTTTTACTCATTTTTTAACAGTCACTTTGCCTTTTTACTTTATCGTATACGGAGTAGACCTATAGAGGAAGTATTGTAATCGTGCACAAAAATCGTTTTACACCCCAGTACTTCATCATATACGGATTATAGGGGACTTATTTTAATTGGACAAAAATTATAAATCCAGATTTATCAAAATTTCGGAGTGTTATATAAGTATATTCGAGAAAGTTTTGGGGAGATCACTCACGCTTTATTATTTTGGTGTCACACAATTGATGTAGATCTAGTAAATAATTCAATAAGTCTGTAATGCCAAGTAGCAGATCCACATAATTTATTTCAACTATATATAATTAAGTAATGAACGCTTTATAATATTACCTATCATGTTTGCGTCCTTTTTGGGTTGGCGCATAACGCATGCCGTGGGAAACAAAATCCGACAAAAAAATTATATATTTTGCACCTTGATAGACTAGTGGTTATGTAAAAACAAAAACAAAAACCAATCGATTGTAGCAGTGATTGTTCTACAGCAACTAAAACACACTTTTGCGTAGAGAAAAAGAAAACTACATAAGTTGTTGTATGAAAAATAGGCAAATCCTTAAATAACTTCTATGACTTATTCTCTCCTTTAAATAGTCGAATCTGTGTGCTGATAAAACTAATTAAAATAGTTTTTTACTATGCAAATTAAAACTAAAAATTCTTCTCTTAAGAATTATTAAATGTAAGCATCCTGACGAAAAAGAGCGCGGGAAACCTTTACACATCAAGTTTCTTTGATTCATAGTCTTTGACCGACTTGCCAAATAAGAAGTAAAACTATTCATAATTTTCGGTGGGCGTAAATGAAAAATATTTTAAAACTTGATTATTCCAAGCCAGAAGCGAAATGATTTAATTTACTATATCAAATTTGTAGTTATGTATCTACTTTTCATTGTAGTATCTGTTTTATATTTAATGTGTGTTATGTTTTAACGAAATAAAATCGTGATACATTGTTTTTTCTTAGGTACAGGAAGATCTGTCAACCATTTGGAAGACAACTTAACATCACGGAAACAAAGATAATTTGTGTCTGTGTTGTTGGTCTATCTCTCGTGTTCAGTCTCCCATTTGCAATCTTCTACGGTCAGATAACGGTCGACACTGGACACAAGGGGATTCTGGGCTATGACTGTGGGGTGGCCGCCGAGTACCATCAATCCATCTGGCCAACGGTTTGCCATGGGCTGTACATTGTGGGTTTCCTGTCCTGTTGTTTCACTCTGACGACAATGAACGTTATAATTGGATCGGAAGCCGGAATCGGACACGGAATCCAGCGACATAGACGCACCAACCACACGCCCAGCAGCTGACCGTATAGTAGTTTCTAAATTGACCTCTACTGATGTCTGTACAGTGTCCAACACAACCAATCAAACGTCGACAAATCCATCACATGTTCACAACAAGACAGCAAAAACAGGAGAGAAGACAAGTGGAAAAACCACCCGGTTGTTGCTAGCAACCAGCGTCATCTACATCATCAGCTACCTCGCGACCCTCACAGTAATTTTGTTGTATGATGTGTTTGAACTAACCAGCCGACTTAGTTTTTTGAAGTTACCGTACTAAACCTGTTGAAGTCTTGTATCTAATCAACAGTGCAGCCAATCCATTTATCTACAGCATTTGTAAATCAAAACTTTAGGAGGGATTGTTTCTTTTTATTTCAACAGTTAGCTTAAGGGGAACCTGATCTTCTTGTGATGCTTTAAGTTTGATCAATCTAAGTATTTATTTTACATTTTTCTTAGGTTTTAACTTTTCAATAAAGTTATCAACCTATTTTAAAATAAACAATCGGTTCTACGATAAATGATCACTAAAGACTGTGTACAACCTATCAATGTATGAACCTGTAGCTGAAAATAAAATATGACGCGGATGTTTTACTTGTAAGAAAAACTCTGGTCAGGTGAAGTGACGGCGAAATATATATATATATATATATATATATATATATATATATATATATATATATATATATATATATATATATATATATATATATATATATATATATATATATATACATATATATACCATCTACACCAGTTGTCTACTTTAACAGGAAGCTGTCCGAGTCAATAAAAATTACGCAACGATTGAGAAGGAATCTTTGGCGATCGTGCGTTTAAAAAATACAAATTAATATGATTATCATGACCAACATTAGTGTAAACCTAGTATTAGTATTAGATAGTGGCAAGGTTCCATCAGCTCGTTGGAGGAATCAAATTATCAGTTAGTGAAATAGCTTTGAGAGGAATGTGAGTTTAATATTGAATATTAATTTGTTCGAACTTCTACGTTTTTGAACATTTACAATAAGCACAGGGAGAAAAATTATTAGTAATTCCATGGCAGTGGTAAAATGTTAATTGGAATTCAATAATAATAATCCTTTATTATAATAATAAGCCTAAACATTAACACTTACCTATTATCAATTGTCATCTTTTACAAATTAATTGAATGAAAAATCTGTATTTCGTTATAGTCTATATTGAAAAATACTATCCGTCACAAAACCTTAACCAGTGTGTTACATCATTTACATGTAGCGTCCCCTGATTGTGTGTGTGTGTTGTGTGCCCGAATGCCAGGTACCTTTTTTGTATATAGGTAGTTGTAGCCCGTAATTGAGTGTGTTTACATAGAACTAGAGGTGTTTACGTTAGGATTGTCAGTTGACGGGTGACAGAGCGTGTGCCAGGGTGTGGTGGCAGTTGGTAGGGGTGTAGGTTTTGGAGGAGGACGTGGAGTGTGTTAAGCATTGTGTATCGTTATTTGCGTCGTAAACTGTTTATTATTTAGTATGTTATTGTAGAATTTATATATATATATATATATATATATATATATATATATATATATATATATATATATATATATATATATATATATATATATCTTCTAAGTATTATTTAGTATCATCATTAGTGTTATCTAGTCTGTTGTATCGTATGCTAAACGTTGTGTTGTCCTGAATACCCCTAGACAAAGAACCCAAATCAGTACAGATTTTAAAAAGTCATTGCATCCAATTATACATATCACTTTAACATATGTAGTTACTTGCACATTTTTGTCAATTGTATTTTGATTTTCAGTCCTCTTGTTGATCAAAACAACTGTCAATCCACTGAAAGAGAATGTTGCTGCATATATTAACAGCTATTTTAACCTAATTATTAGTGATTTTTGTTTCCTTCATTCATTATTGTACATACGTTATTAATAAAACTGTTTAACACCAAAAGAATTAAAGAAATCTCTGTAGGTTGTACTGTTGTAGAAGTAGCTGTTTGAAGGTGAAATAATTAGTTGAATTGTTCCTATTTACTCTTCATATCATCCATGCTTTCTATATTTTTTAATGCCGTAAATTTATTTCAGCTCCAGTTATAAACCCACAACCCCTACTATCTCCAACACAAAGCATAGATGTTCTATTTATATTACTCAGACAATCTCAACTCATTAAAGGTCATCAAATTGACAACAAATTCATTTTATAATTTTTCGGGTTTTAAAATTTGAATTTACACGTTTTGTATTGGAAATATGCACATAGTCCTCACAAGCCGATGATGAAAACTAATATTAAAGCGAACATCGCAAGGCAATAAAAAACACAAAACAACAAAAAACAAAATCAAAAAGTGCTTTTTCTTAAGCATAGTTATTCATATAACTACAGTATTCTTTTTACAAAACAACCGTCAAGTCAAAAATGCAAAAACATTTTTTTTTAACTATAAAAAAATAATTATGGTCGGCTGTGGTCCCCAAATGGCGAGCCCCCCCCCCCGGGGGGGGGGGGTTGGGGGGGCTCTGGCGGCACTGTAGTACCGCCCCTGGGTCACAGTGACATTTGCATAAGTTACGTCTAGTTTTTCAACATGACGATTGAGAATTTCGTCACACTTCAAGTTTATCAGTTTTAACTGGATCGTGTCTCATAAACAGAAAAATTGTACAAAATATGGACCGTAATTTAATTGCTTCTAATTGCTTTTAAAGAGCTTTTTATCAATGTTTTAACATTTTCTTTATAAATTATATACCCCATATTCGCATGCCAATTTAATGCAACTCATTAATCTGTGAAAAACATAAGATAATCTAAAATTTTAACTGAAAAAAGCTCAGCATAAGTAGAGTTTAAAATTTTGTGGGAAATGGTGTTAGCTTAAACTCACGAAACTGAAACTATGAATGATCTGTGACCTTTTAGAGTAAAGTGTTAGCAATTACAGTTTCCGATTTATCCTTCCTTTTTACAAAGATCTTTTAAAATTCATTTATAAATACATTTGAAACATAATTGATAGAGTAGTTAGATCAACTATGATAAAGAACATAGTGCTTCTTTGCTAAAACCGATATCTTACACTGTGAAAATGACACTTTGATAGCATCTTACCTTTTAAATAAACGCATAAGTATAGATAAACATTCTTGTCTAAACCTTTGATTACAAATGCTGTAAATAAACGGATTAGCTGAACTGTTGACGAGGAACATAACGAGGAAAAAGTTAAACATTGAAACTTCAACCAATGACAATTTACCGGTTAACTTGAAGGCGATTGCTACCAAAATTGTGACAAAAGTACTCAGGTAGCTGATGATGTAGATGACGCTGGTTGCTACTAGCATACGAGTTGTTTTACCTGCAGGTTTTTGATGTCTTGTTTTCTTGATTTTTTTATCTTTGTGACTTGATGCTTGACTTGCATTACAGATCGCTGTTGCAGCAGATATAATGGTGTCTGAAGACACGTCTTTAGAGTTCACTGCAGGAACAGATGTAGTGGTCACTGGAGTTGGAACGGCTGTGTTGTTTTTGAAAGATACATCATTATCACTTACATCAGTTTCTGTTGTATTTACGACATCGGTGCTAAGATTGCAATCATGATTTACGTGATTTATTCTTGACATATCCATGTCATGCGCTTTATCCGATTCACTATGTGACTCGTCTGAAGGTCGATTGACTTCTACTCTAATCTGCTCAATGTATTGTAGCCGATTATTTGTTTGTATCGATACCACACCTGAGTAGACTCGGCGTCTTCTGGCCTCTAAACCAATCAAAATGTAGAGCGTGGAAAGGGTCACGGAACAGGTAATGAAGACAATAATAAACAGCCCGAGGCAAATCATTGGCCAGGGTGAGTGGACATACGCGTCAGATACTCCACAGTTGTAGCGTATTTTGCCTTTATGCCCAATGTCTGAAGTTTTGATGCCATAGAAGACTGCAAACGGTAAGCTGAATACGATCGACAATACTACAACGAAGGCGCAAAT
The DNA here is from genome assembly GCF_028476545.2 of Physella acuta. Lineage (NCBI taxonomy): Eukaryota > Metazoa > Mollusca > Gastropoda > Physidae > Physella > Physella acuta. Next base: position 1,107,863 of record NW_026731827.1, read on the forward strand.
TATTTTGGTTGTTTTGTTGTTGATTTGTTTTCCAAAAGGTTTGCAGATCTTCCTGTATCTGTGAAAAAGATAGATATTTTCTGTTCCCTTAATACAATGCACTTTTTTAACAACTAAATTGGCGCTAAAATATAAATTATTACGAAACACGTTTTGTACCTAACTATGGCAACAACCAACAACAGAATGGCCGATGTCCACGATGTCACACTGTTACAGAAATAATGCAATTTACAGATGGTGACATTTGTGTACGTCCATGTGTGACTCATTTGATAAGCTGTACCTGCAATAAAAAAAAAAACATTTTTTTTATATTTTAAAAAACATTTATAGCAACACGCTTTTAAATCCACTGAAAATAAGAAAATAAAATTAATCTGCTTTCTTTCATAAAAGCTTTTGTCGCTCATGAGATCTTTTTCATTTTTTATCAAAATGATTATGAAAGAAAGCAGTTTAGTTTTATTTTCTTATTTTCAGTGCATTTAAAAGATTTTTTGTTATAAAGTTGTTTTTTTTTATGTGTTTAAGTTTTTAATGTTTAGTGATTCCTAATTTACGAAGTCGCCACGATTAAACATATTTGCTTCAAAAACCATTAGAAGTTCGTGATATCTGAAAGACGATTATTAAGCCCGTGAATTTACAGACATCAGCAAGCTCATATGGTGAAGGATAGTTCTTAATCTCACTACCTGCCCTTAGTTTAAAATTGTTTAAAAATGTTATTATCTGTTCCTAATAGCCTTCTCAGATCTACCGACTCCATGATTGTAGACATTCTCTTTAACCACAGCTCACTAGACTGATAGGGCGATCATGTCTTGCTAGTTATCTCCTATTCTGTTATTGGCCGTAGAAATCTATCGAGTGATTTAGTTTTGTTTTCTCTCCTGAGTTTCAAAACCGTTTGATTAACTTTTAATGACTAACTAAACATCAATTAAATTTCAAAATAAATAGGGTTGAATTGTCATTGAAGTGGAAAGTTTAAACGAAATCGCTGCATTCGAGGTGGGTCAAAATTGAGTTACAAGATTTGCCGCAAACCCACAAACAATCAAACAAACAAACAGAAGGTCGTTGCGAGCTAAACAAAAACAGTTTCACTGTATTGCTTTATGTGATGGCGCAAGTAAAACTAGTCAAAAATATGCCAAAGAAAGGAGAGAGGTAATATAGTGTTAGTCAGCTAGACATTGGTCAACCAGAACCAAAAGAATTATTAATTAGGAATAAACTGGCTGATCACTTGTGACGGTCAGCTGATCAACGTAAGCGTTAAAAGTCGAGCGTGTGTGATGGGAAAGTCGAGGTCTTTTTCCAAAGCAGTTGGAGATTAGCAGTTGTTATGCGCAGATAGTTGAGAACTATTTTAAAATAAATATTCTAGCATGTGTTTTTTTTTTAATGACTTTCGATAATTGTTATCTAAAAATCTTACCTGGAATCATAACAAGATTAGTGAGTGTGTCCATCACAGCTATAGCCTGGATCAAGATTACAGTTGGTGTTTTGTTCCGTTTCCGTGAATAAACAATTAGAATCAGGGAATTCCCGATGATTCCACTGACAAAAGCCAGAGCCATAAATAAAAATGATGGGATATTGGCAATGTTGTTGTCCGACTGGCGCCTGTTCAGATATTCCCATCTTTCTTCTTCAGATACATTGAATGAAGCATTAGGCTGGTTTGCCATTGTTTTCAATTGTTATAACCTGATATTAGAGGCTCGACTTTTTATACGTAGCTTCAAGTACTTAGTGTGACGTACTGATTCAAATATCACTTCAGACAACAAAAGACTAAAATAATAAACTTTCTCGCTAAACGCTGTTCATGCTTACCCTTCTTGAATTAAGAATCGAACATAAAAAGACAGTATCCAAATAAGTATTCGCTGTCTACTACATCTCCACAGAGTCCAAGTTACAATTAAACTAAGACACAAGTTCTAAATGTTAGCAATCGTAATTTGAAAAGAGTCAAACGATTAGCAGAACTATGATTCACACTTGTCTTTTAGGCGGATGTAAAATTATAGCCATTTGTTTTTTGTTTGTTTTTTTCACTTTATTGTGGAATTCAGCCTTGTGTATTATGTATGAACTGCGAAAAAGCATTGTTGTATGCTTATCTAAAACTGTTTGAAACAAAGATTTAGTTATAAAGTGATGTTCGTTGACCATACATGTACTACACCAGATGTTTCTATAAATAGAAAGATCAAATGCGAAATAAACAATCAAACAATAGACAATTTATCTGAGTACTGCACACGTTTCAATACTTAAAGATTTTTATTTTTAATTTGCTGATTCATTTAATTCACCAAGTCAACTCCTGCAATTTTTACTTTTTTAATTGTTGCAACTGTCAGCGTTGGAGTTAATGTCTCCCATACAAAGTTTACTGTCTCGTTTTATACCTTATCTAATGTTTGTTGTGGCATATCATAATACGGCTCTAAGGAGCTTCTTGTCTAACTTGAGTATTTTGTGGCTTACATTTTACATTTGTTTGCTCGGAACTATTCCATTTTCTTCTTATCTTAATCCTCATCACTCCCTGTGATTAGGTTTCAAAATTTTTATAAATATGTAATACAAGTTTGATGATTTGGTCGATTCTTCAAGTTTTTCGTCAAGAGGTGTATCGATAGTCTGATTCCCGCGGGTTTTCACCAGCCAACGTCATGCTATCGAGGTGGTATCTTCATGAGTGGGATTTGTTGTGATAATGTGTCCAGCTCTAGTTTCTCTACTCACAATATATCCACTGATGGCTGGTTTACCCAGGTAGTTTCACCAGAGCCGTCCTGGCCCCTAGTCTGAGTATAGCTCTGGTGTGACCTACATGGTTAGCTAAAGGTCTTGTAGAAACCACCAACATACTTCACCCGCTTTCCCTATATGACAGGGTCCGGTGAAGGGGTAAGCTGCATAACCTTTGCTCCTTAGGGGGTTCGTAGTCAAGTCAACTCCACCGTGAGAATATATGCTGGGATTGTGGCGACATTTCAATGGTTTAGGATTAAAGAAAATAGTGATTTAAATGTTATAGAAAAAAATATTTTATTTAGGAATAACTTTTAAAATTGAGTTGATAAAACTATTGACATATGTGTAATATACGAAAAGAAGGGGGATAATGAAATATTACGTTAAAAATTCTAAATTAGTTTAGATTATCTCTCTTGACGGGATCGTATTGCGTTAGGCAAATCCCGGTATCTATTTCTAAATATGGCTGTTGATTTGAAACATTAATAACTACTAGACTACCCGTTATCTAGTTAGATAATTGTGGGTTTCGGGGGTCATCCATAAATGGCATCACGTCTGTCAGCACTTATCATCCCAAAATAACCAGACCCAGAGGCGTAGCGAGGGGGGGGGGGGGGGGCGGGGGTGCGGACCGCACCGGGTGACACCATTTAAGGGGTGACCCCAAGGCAAAAAAAAGCAAAATATATAGAGAAAAACTTGACGGGGGGGGTGCAAATCGAAAGTTTGAGGGGGGGGGGGTGCAAATCGAAAGTTTGAGGGGGGGGTGCAAATCGAAAACTTGAGGGAGGGGGTGCAAATCGAAAGTTTGAGGGGAGGGGTGCAAATCGAAAATTTGTCCCCGGGAAGTCGCTACGCCTTTGGGGGTGACACCATTTAAGTGCCGCACCGGGTGACACCCGACCTCGCTACGTCATTGACCAGACCCCACATTCAAAAAGACGTTTTTTATCTTTTAAAATCACCGATTTCGGCTGAGCATGGGTCTGACCACACTATCCCTTCATAAACTGACGTCACAGGTGACCCTTTAAAAGTTGTATTAATTTTAATCACACCTACTTCAAAATTTAGCCCTCATTCTCCAAAGCAATTTTAAAATGCTTTTCTGGCATATCTAGCCCTGGCAACCTATCAGTAGCGTACGCAGGGGGGGAGCAGGGGGAGCGGCCGCTCCCCCTCTGGCCATTTTCAGCAAAGTGGCGCCTTTTTGGAAACTTTTTAAACTCAAAGTTTTAAACAATGATATTTGTTAAAAATATATTTTTGGTCGGCACATCTATGTAAATCACAACATTTCGTTTCATGCAGCAATTAAGCATTATTGTACTAGTCTAGTAGTTTCTACGTTTACAACACGTATTAACAGCTGCATCAGTTTGCCATTCTAAAAATAACCATTATGATGCATTGCAATGTTTAAAAAACCTCTACGGTAGTACCACTTGGCAAGAGGGGTGTTAAGTTTAAGGCAACTGTATAATGTATTTGCTTACGAATAATTGAATTAGAAAATGTTATACATAAAACTTCACACATAATTACTTTATATATATACAGTTACAACCCTCCTCCCCCATGGACCCCTTCGTAAAAAAAATATTGTCATAATACCACTGCTACTTATTTAAATCTATTTATGTAATATATATTTGCGTAATATATATTTGTGTAATATATATGTATATTTAGAACAGTCATCTAAAAACTGACGCTATGTTCACTCTGAGTTGGTTATCTCCCCCCCCCCCCACACACACACACCTCACCACCACAATTGTGTAGAGCGACATTAATGTCACACCTAGGTATACACTGGGTTGGATAATTGCCCTAAAATGAACGGACAGAGGTGAATGAAGTTGAAACCCCCCCCCCAACCCACCCCGAACTGATCTGTTAAGTACATGTAGAAAAATGCGTAATGATGTACCAAAGTACCATGCCGCCAGAAAATTAGCTTTTTAAACGTAAAACTCTGTGAATATTGTTATTGTAATTACCAGTAAAAAGGTGTGTGATCAATACAGTGATCTAACCCATACCTATCACTAAGTTGAAAAAAGATTTTTAAAGAACTCAAAGAAGCAGTAGTTAATTAAAATATATGCTCTGAACTAAATGACCGATATTTAGTTAAATGTAGGCTGTTATTCCGAAAGTTTCTCCATTTTATCGAAAAGCGTGGTTTTATTCCAACTCTGATTTTAAAAACTTTCATTATGCTGTAATACTTAAGCATTTATGGTGACGATATAATAAATTATGATTATAGACAAAAACATTTTGTAAACACGAATAATGTTAAACAATTTCACTATATTCAAAAGTAATTATTTATTTGTTTGACATTTATAATTAAATGCGTAGATATATACATATTTATATTAAGAGAGTGATTATTTCCCCTATTTCACTTGTCTTAAATAATTTCCCAGGCATTATTATGAAAGAAATTTTTTTTGCAAGAATTACAAACAGATTGTGTTACGTTCTTTGTTTTTGGTTGTAGTATATATATATATATATATATATATATATATATATATATATATATATATATATATATATATAATACACGTATATAGAACGTGTTAAAAATTCGGCGCCTTTTTTTGCTCTTTTCGCTCCCCCTACAACCAAAACCTGGATACGCCTCTGCCACCTATAGCATGTTTATATGACGTGAAAACCCGACATTTTGCTCGTGGTAATTATGGCCTAAAAATTAGCGACCGACCACGCCTCCAAGTTAGCGAGTAATCCTACTATATCTAGATCTAGAACCTAGTTAGATAGGCCTACATCCCATGTATTCTCGAATTAGATGTTCATTGAAGCTAAACAAAGATTTATATAAAATAATTAAGGCCTGAAATAGATTCTAGACGTAGAATTTACATTAAGTCTAGATCTAGAATTTACGTAAAGTCTAGTGACCAAGATCTAGATCTAGATTCCTAACTTTTTCTTCCTTCGACAGCTGATCTGTAGATCTCGAGAAATGTATCGTATAATAAAATTTTAAAAAGTGTTAAAACTTTGACGTATTGTTAAAGTTATAGCCGACAGAAAATTAGCTTTAGAACGCGTTAAACTTTGGAATGGGAACACAATCTTCTTCGATCGACGCCGCCATTTTATTGTACTAAAAAGTAAACAAAACTTGTGACGTCACTATTCAGTCAAAGAAAGCCATTGTTTCAAAATTTTAAAATTAATGTTGTTAATCTACCTATGAATAAATCAATAAATTAATTAACGTCTTTAAATAAATTTGTGATTAACAGTCTGTCTGAAAACAAAAATTGTTCTCTACCTACATACTATTTTACAGCTCTCCACATAGAGTAGAACCATTTACAATAGTCAATCAGACAAAGAAAAAAAAAAGAATAAATATTCAAACATGTAAACAAACTTGAGTTTCGGTAGTATATAGATAGATAGATAGATAGATCGATAGATTCTGATCAGCATTATTTTCTCAATTTTAATCCAGAAATGCTTCCGTAAATTTTAAGTATGTTAGAAAACTAGAATTGAAAATATAATTTGATCTAGAATGCAGTTTATGTAAACTACCTGTTTTTTTTTTTTTTTTTTTTGTTTTTTTTTTTGTTTTTTTTAATACCACGCAAAAATTGGTTTCATATGCTGTATTGGCTTGGGGTTTGTTGGTGTGTGTGTTTTTTTTTTTTTTTTTTTTGCTATTTTATCAGTTAGTTATCGAAGAATCAGTATTTTCGAAAAGAGGGCGACTTAAACGAACCATGACGTCACCAGTTAAATTCTAAACCAAGCTATGAAAATCACTCATGCCTGTCTTTACTTAAACACGGGAGACTACTCCTGGCTAAATGGCATCCTAAACGAAAATAGCGTTTTAAAATACTTTTCATTATATTCTGTATCGCTTGTAAAAAGTGTATGTGACGTAAGTTGTTTCTGATGTTGGGCTGCGTTTTAGAAGCTTTAGATTCTAATAGATTATATTTGTCATCACCAGTTCGGTATGATAGAAAACTTTGACCTTCAGACCTATATAATAACGTTCTTTCTTAGAGTTGAATAAAGGGCGTGGTCTTACAGCAGACAGGTTGCACGTTCGTGTACTCCGTCAAGTCGAATCTCTTACTTATAATTTATGAATTAGCTCTAATCCAGCAGTATTATCTTTTAGATCTAATTTTAAGCGAGAGGATCAAGGATGAATGATGACGTAATCATTTTTCCTCGAGTTATATTTATATATTATCATTTTAAACTTTCCCGATGATACCAGCTATAAATGCGATACATTTGCTTTATGTAGTTCATTTGATGAGGCCAACGTTGAAATAATTGTATTTAATTGAATATTTTTGTCATCTGTAATGTACATTATTTTTTGTTTGTTTATTTAACATGAGGAAATACCTTTAGCTTTGTTTGTTTTTATTTCATATCTGTAGCTTTAAAAAAACGAGCAAGTACCTTTAAATACCAGGTAATCTTTACTATTTCATTACTATTCAGCTTTTTAACTACACGATGAAACGTTTTGCTAACTCTAATTTCGATTTTCACTATAAATGATTTTTTTCTTTAATGCAACGTACATTAGTTTCGAAAAACTTAGCAATTATGGATAAAGCACATTGGTTTTTATAACAGAGGATTTTATAACAAATCACTAGCCCTCAGAAAGATCGACAGACGGAAGTTTTAACAGTTACTGCAAGAATGGGATCACCACTGAGCAAAAACTGTAAGCAGAAAATTTTCTTTATTATCTGAACAGTTTTTACTTTCTCGCATACGAAGTATAGAGGAAGTATTGTAATCGTGCAAAAAATTGAAATCGAGATTTTCAGACGTTTTACGCCACCCTTAGTCGGAAAAACAGTTTTGCTATTTTGTCCCAATGGTTGAGTGTGTATGCAGATTTGTGTGTGTGGATAAGTGTTGTGACCTACTTAGGTCTTCTTTTTTTGTTTGACTTTATGATATTTAATTGGCCTTGAGTGGTTTGTTGTTCAAACTAAAGAAATTTTCCATCACACTCATGTGATAGTATTCACCACTGAGTTCGTTTGGCTCGTGCTTTGGCTACTTCCTCCCAATAGTCCTTGACATTGAGGTCGACATCCCATAATTTAGGAGTCGTATATGAGGCAGGAATTTTCCTCGGGCGGCAGCCCACGAGACATCTTCGGTGAGAGAGAGAGAGTCACGTTCGACGCCATTTTGTATTTTCTAGTTTAAAAGCAGCAATTATCTTTGTACTCAGTATTTTTCTGTGTCTCACTTTGACAACGTGTATGTTGTGTTGATTACTTAGGTACCGTATCCAGTGTTAGTAGGTTCAGTGTGTTATTCTTTAACTCGTAAGTTGGGTCTTTCATTATTTGTAAATTTCTATTTTTTTACGTAGTTTTCTATTATTTAGACTTGTATACATATTAGAAGGTTGTAGATTGATTAAAAGTATTATTAGTTGCAGGTCTTCGTGTGTGTTTTTACCCTAGACATTATATTCGAATCCATGGAGAGTTTTTGTTGTCTGGTAATCTTTTAGTTTTGTAAGTCGTCAATCTATGACCATGCAAAACGAATTCGGGTATTGCGATATCTTTAGCAGTGGTAGAGGTACGTAATAGTGTGTGTATGTCTTTCACACGATAACTTGAGTACCGTTACAGCTAGGTTGATGAAATTTTAGTTATGTATCAACTTTTCAGCAATTTCCGATTACCGGAAGTAAAACTTATTCTACTCTTGTTTTTTCAAAAGCCTATAACTTGAGTACTGTTTCAGATAGATAAACGAAATATTAAATATAAGTTAAAGATCTAATCTTCTGCCTTTTTGCAAATTTTGAGTAATCTCCATTTACCGGAAGTAGTACTTAACGCTATTTCCGATTTCTCAAAAAAACGTATATAAATTTAAAAAGTACTAATATTTCGCACTATTATACACATATTGTTTGCTGTTCTCTTCGTGCGCAATTCTATTTTCTACGAGATTCTATTTTATTATTAAAAGTTTAAGTTATTAAAAACGAATTAAAAATCAGATCTATATCTTGAGTTGCCACCCCCGGCAGTGTTATATAAGAATATTCGAGAAAGTTTAGGGGAGATCACTCCCGCTTTATTTTTGTTACTTTAGTTTGCATGTATGATATATAGTCATGTCTTGTATCATTGTTTCCTTGTCTTGTCCTATAGATAAATGTGGCACGGAGCAGATTCACACGCGTGGTCTCAGCTTTCCCGACCAGCCTGGTGTGTCAGGGCTCATGGACATCGATACACTAGAATGTAAATATGACAACATTCAAAAGACCATCACAGAAAAAGCCGACGCCTCTGACGTTGCTGAGTTAAAACAGACCGTGGAGGAGCTTAAGATGGCGATGAACGTGCTCAATGAACAAGACGACAACAGGACAAAGAAAATTAGCTGTTTGACGAAACTGACAACCGACTGTCAAGCCAATGTGTCCATGATATTAGGGGGCAACCTACAACAGCAGAAGAATATTTCTCAGCTGACCAGCACCCAGGCCGAGACGGACAGGCTCATCAAGAACCTGGGAAAGGTTGTGGAGAGGAACTTTCAGGAGGGGGAAGAAATCAAAAGCAGGGTGCAGAGGCTGGAGGAGTCTCAGGACAAAGCCTCCAACAACATCGCCAGTCTGGCTGCTGCCGTCGATCTTTTCGTGACAGCCGTAAACAATAGAGGGCAATATAGTTGGTATACTTGTATTTTTAGTTTCCTAAAAAAAATACTTAAAATACTTTTAAAGACAATGACCTAAACTGTCCTAAACCAAAGGCCATTTTTGATATTTTTATTCTTTGTGGGTAATATCAATGACATAATTTTATGTTTAGTTTCCTAAAACATACTTGAAATACTTTTTAATACAATGACCTAAACCAACGGCCATTTTTATTCTTTGCTGGTAATATCAATGACATAATTTTACGCTTCGTTTGCAGTTTCCTGAAACATACTTGAAATATTTTTAAATGCGTTCATTAAGTTATACATTATAGACTATTATTGTAGAGGGCATAAGCATTATAAATAGCACAAGAAATTACTCAAAAATATATTAGAATTATTGATGTCTATTGTTGCTAGAAATAATGAACAGTTACTTCTTAAAACAATGACCTAAACCAACGGTGTTCTTTTTTTTTCTTTCTGGTTTTATACATCTTTCTTATACTACTTTAAAATATCAAACGCGTACTGCTCAATAGATATCTTTAAAAAAACGTAAGAAATGTTCATTAACGCAGCGATATTCTTCCAGGAGAGAAGGAATTCGTAACTACAACAACACGCTGTGGTGCCAGAATCAAAGCTCGATGTAAGTATTGAAGGGGACTGTGAAATAGTAGTGGTGGTCATAGCCTAATCATCAATGGTGTTAATAGTGTCGCTGAAATAATGTAAAGGTGGTATTGCAATGGAGATGGTCATTGTGTTACCATGGTGATGTTTCTTAGGCAACACTGTTGTATGTGATGGTGAGGACTATTATGTTGCTACATTGATGTAATTAAGTAACCATGGAGATTACGCCTATACTACCAAGGTAATGTTTTAGTACTATCATCGTGCTGTGCTAGCATATTGTTTTTTCATGTGGATTTTTATTGGCTCAACATAAAAATAAATATGTTTCTTCATAGTGCTACTATGTGCTATAGTTGTGATGTATTCTTTGCAGGGACGTGTCGATAAGTGACTAAATCTGTTTACCTCAAACACTGGGAACGTCATCTGAAAGTGGCAGCCATATTGGAGACCAAACATCACAGACGTTATTAATATGCATTAAAAACATCTAATCATGAGTCTCGTTTCAAAGATATTACATTCGTAACATTAACAATGATTTATGTTCAACCATATAACATTTACAATATAGCAAAACACTTTTTATAGTTTTTTTTTAAATTTTATTTTTGTATTTCTTTATACCAATTTTCTTTAGTTAGCATAAAGCTATTTTTGTTCTTAATGATATTATACTCAAGAAAGATATACTGTTATAAATTACGTTTATTGTGGGTTTATTTTATTTCTTCAAATAAAAATTTACTAAGTATCACAACGGTTTTTTTTTTTATTTCCAAAAATAAAACTTCCTTAACAACAGACAGTTTAAAGCTTTAATGAAACAAGCTCAACTCGTTATTGTCATTTTAAAACAAAACTATAACACCAGAAAAAAAGCACAAATGAAGTTAAAATTAAAAGAAAGAGCAATGTAACAAAGTACATGTAAAAAATGTAAAAAAAAAAAACTTTTTACAAACACAAATAGTCTAACACTAACAAGATTCGTAATTGTATCCGTGACTGCTAGGAACTGTATCAAAATTATAGTCGGTGTTTTGTTCTTTTTACGAGAATAAACAATCAGAATAAATGAATTCACAATTAGTCCACACACGAACACCAAAGCCAGAAACACGTAAGATGGGATGTTTATGATATCTTCCTTCCATTGTAAAGAATACAAGTAATTCCATTTTTCTTCATCAGAAACATTAGAAGACTGGTTAGAAAAGTTGAATTGACTGTTTGAGTTATCTTCAGACATTTTCATTTTATCACTTAAACCATTATTATGATTATTCCCCGCAGAAAATACAATAAATAAACAAATACATCTGGCAAAAAAATTAAAGCTAAGTTCAGATTTTTTAACCCGAAATCCAGTGTAGGTGCAAGTAAGATTAGCTGTTAACTACTTAATCTCTAGTTCAATAAGCTTGTCTTAAAACACGTAACTACAGAACATGTAAGTAATTCTCATCAAGTTGCCTCGACAAACTGTGGATAATAAAAAATTCCTGGACATATCCAAGCATGCATTGTCGTACATGCTTGTAGTACATGCTTGTAGTGGCCAATTATAAAAGTTACCGATATGGATAAACACTTTGTAATGGACACGGATGTCAATTCTGGATTGTTTCACAATTGCTGCATAGTTCCTGACACATTTGATTTGAATTACTTAGCAGTTAGGATTAGTAACACCCCTTTAAACTGTTTGAAGCTATATGGATTTATGGAATTTATAACAAAAAATTTTCAGGACAAAATCGATACAATTAAATCAATCGATACAATTAAAACTAACTTAATTAATCTACGAAACGTCAGAAAAAATAACTGACGAGGCGACTTTATGAAGTGAGCATTTCTGTTTACCATCGGTTAACAAAGACAACTTTCCGCACATTAATGTAAGCGTCAGTATTTCCTAAACATCTAGTCCGCACATTTATGTTAGCGTCAGTATTTCCAAAACGTTCTGTTGGTCCGCACATTAATGTTAGCGTCCCCTAGTACACCTATCTCTGATGAGTACCAAACACGCGTTAGAGAAAGTCAGGCGGCTGGGTATAGTGCTGGCCACACCATCTCTTTTTACAAGAGACTAGGAAACATTAGAAAAAAAATATTAATCGATACAGAAATATAATTTACTCTAACCACTGCCCGAACTCTCTCCCCCCCCCTCCCCCAAAAAATGTAAGTGCGCATCCTCTTTGTGAGAGTTTCAAGTGAACAATCCCCGAAATAACTGCCTAAAAAATCCTAGTTTTAAATATTCTGCTAGAACATATGCTGGTACTTTTGGTTTAACAAATGATTTGTTTCGTTTCTTTCATTAAGGTTACATTGTCATTTCAAATATAACGTGATGTAAGGCAGTCGGTTGTAAATGTACTACATCCTCTACCCATGCATGGTTCAAGCTAAGGACGTAAGACAGACGCTGCGCTTTAATACCTTCCACAGCATCCTCGTGGACATTTACTGGCGATTTATTTCCTGGTACATCAAATAAAATGTTGTAACCTTACTTCATTCTTGTCGGTTGGAAACAAAACGGTCAAGGGGTTGAAAAATATCGGGTATATTTCCATGTCCTTAAGTTTAAGTACATTATTACACACGTGTGTATATCTTCCTGGTTACTGGGCGTATAGATGACATAATGTATCCGTTGTTTAAATGTTCTATACAATAGTTGATCACATACATATTATATATATATATATATATATATATATATATATATATATATATATATATATATATATATATATATATATATATATATTATATATATATATATATACACACACGTCATTCTCTTTATCTGAACAGTTTGATATTCAGCTTAACCCACTTTACCCACCCCCTCCCCATACCATAATTCTAAAATAGAACGTAATTCTTGTAGGAAAACCTAACTGCATACCAAGACCGTCAGCACATCTTCGTTACATTTTGTTTCTTCCTTTGTGATTGCTGATGTAATAATCAAGCGTAATAAAGGATCTACAGTCAGCTGTTTTAAGGGAATATTTGTTATGTTTGCAAACACGATTTGGTTTTTCCGAAAAGTTATTTATAGATCTACGGCGCTGAATGCGTGCAAGCAACTGGAGAAAGTTTGGTTCGGGAAAATTGTTTCCTCTCTTTATAAGTTAAACCCCTAAGCTTCCATAAACATTCTTATATAACACTACGGGGGATGGCAACTTCGGGTATACATATGATTTTAATCTATTTTTAAATAGGCCTACGTAAACATTTAAAAATAGAATAGAATCTCGAGGGAAAAAAATAGCGCACCAAGTGAACGGCAAACAAAATATATATTATAGTGCGGAATATAATACTTTAATAATTCATCTGCGTTTTTTGAGAAATCGGAAATAGCGTAAAGTACTACTTTCGGTCAAAGGAAATTACTAAAAATTTGCCACAAGACAGAAAATTAGATTTTGTACTTATTTGTGAAATTTCGTCTCTCTATCTTAAACAATACTCAAGTTATAGGCTTTTGAAAAATTAAAAGTAGAATTAATTTCCACTTCCGGATACCGGAAATCGCTCAAAAGTCGATACAGAACAACAAATGTGATGTTATACTTATATATGAAATTTCATCAACCTAGCTATAACGGTACTTAAGTTATCGTGTTCACAGACACACATACATTTACGGACAGAATTGCAAAGCCCAGTTACTTCGACTCGATTACGCGTAAAAAGCCGAAATTATGATAAATCTGGATTTAGAATTTTTGCCCAATTAAAATAAGTCCCCTATAGTCCGTATATGATGAAGTACTGAGAAGTAAAAAGGTGAATACTGTCCAAATTTTATGTGATTTTTGTGCACGATTTCTATACTTCCTCTATTGTCTGTTTTCGAGAAAAAATAAAAAAGCAAATAAACAAAGTAGCAGCTTGTCATAAGGGCATAAACGTTTTATTTTAGTTTTTAAACATAATATATGTAAATATAAAGTATGTGTGGGTATTGAGAATTGTATTGCTAACATATAATTGAATAAACGTTTTATTTTAGTTTTTAAACATAATATATGTAAATATAAAGTATGTGTGGGTATTGAGAATTGTATTGTTAACATATAATTGAATACATGGTAATACAGAAAAATTAAAAATTAAGTAACGTCATTCAATGTTTTATTTACAAAGCAAAAAACAATTTATTTGACTAGTCAAACGTTTAGGAAACTAACTTAAACAAAACATGAAAAATGTTAATCTTTTACTTTTTATAAATTTTAAACATAAAGATCAAGTAAAATAAATATATTCAGATTGATTAAAGTTTAAACGTTATAAAGCAAGTAAAATAAATATTCAATCAGATTAAGTATTAAACGTAATGAAACAAGTAAAATAAATATTCAGATAGATTAAACATGCAGCACTAGGTAAAATACATATTGTATCTGATAAAAATTTAAACAAACTCAACCATGCTTAGGATCCTCTATAAACTAACCGCTGAAACAAAGAGAAACAATCCCTTCTGAAGATTTGATTACAAACGCTGTAGATAACGGGATTAGCTGCACTGTTGATTAGGTACAAGACTATAACCACGTTTAAAATGGAAGCTTGCAGCAAACCAAGACGGCCGTTGAGTTTTAAGACAACATTCAACAGGATCATCGTCAATGTCGCGAGGTAGCTGATGACGTAGATGACGCTGGTTGCTAGCAACATCCGGGTGGTTTTTCCACTTGTCTTCTCTCCTGTTTTAGCTGTCTTGTTGTGAGCTTGTGATGGATTTGTCGACGTTTGATTGGTTGTGTTGGACACTGTACATATATCAGTAGAGGTCACTTTAGAAACTACTGCACGGTCAGCTGTTGGACGTGGGGTTGGTGCGTCTATGTCGCTGGATTCTGTGTCCGGTTCATTGCTGTTCTCTGGGCTGAAATCAACCTGAACTTGACTTAAGTCATTTCTTTTTAACACATCATCGCTTCGTTCATTATCAGGCGGTGGTGTTTTAACTGATTTTCTTAATTTTTCCATCAGTTTTGGCCGTCTACTGGGTGGTATCGATACCCTTGAGTGCGATACTTTGCGTCGTCTGGCTTCCGATCCAATGAAGCAATACAACGTTGTCAGTGTGACGCAGCAAGCCATGAAGACAAGAATATACAGCCCATGGCAAACTGTTGGCCAGATGGATTGGTCGGCCACTGCACAGTTGTATCCTTGTATCCCCTTGTGTCCAGTGTCGACCGTTATCTGACCGTAGAAGATTGCGAATGGGAGACTGAACACGAGAGATAGACCAACAACACAGGCACAAATTATCTTTGTTTCCCTGTTGTTAAGTTGTCTTCCAAATGGTTTACAGATCTTCCTATACCTGTTGAATAGATAATATAACAGATGACTCAAGCATTTGTTGTAGGTTCTCGTTAGACCTGAGTTTCTTTTAGGCATTTCTTCCAAGGGGAGGGTACACTCCGGCGCACATCAACCCCCCCCCTCCCCTTTCCGACAAGGTGTAAAAATATAACATTGATAGAGAAAATATGGACTTTAATAATAGTCCGTCACACAGGAAATTTTAAGTGTCTCCCCCCCCCCTCCTCCCCTCTCTGAAAATATTAAGAGCATTCTGAAGAAACTTGCCTGAAAGAAACCCTGGAGTAGAGACATTCCCACACCCACCAGTGTGATTTGGACATATAATTTTTTTTTCTACTTTTTAGTGCATTTAAAAATTAAATGTGGATAGGCCTATGTTGTTCTACTTATATAACTAAGTTTATATTTTATCTTTCTACTGCGAGCTTATCTCTTGTGTCTTAGTAAAGTGCAGTGGCGTAGCGAGGTCGGGTGTCACCCGGTGTTGCACTTAATGGTGTCACCCCCCCCCCCCCCCAGAGGCGTAGCGACCCTTCCCGGGGACAAACTTTGAATTTTCGATTTGCATCCGCCACCCTCAAACTTTCGATTTGCACCCCCCCCCCTCCTCAAACTTTCGATTTGCACCTCTTAAAACACTATTTAACACTCGAATTAATCACTTAATTACGTGGAGTTATCATTTTTCTCTATATATTTTGCTATTTTTTGCCCTGGTGTCACCCCCCTAAATGGTGTCACCCGGTGCGGTCCGCACCCCCAGCCCCCCCCCCCCCCCCCCTCGCTATGCCTCTGGTAAAGTGTACAGTTATCCACTGAGTTATCCACTGAATTATCCACTGAGTTACCCATAAAGATATGAACCTTATCATTAGCATGCTACAAGTTTTCACTCAACAACAAACCTGATGATAGCAACTACCACCAACAGAATAGCTGACGTCCATGATATAAAACTGTTGAAAAAGTAATAGGCTTTACACACCAAGACGTTTGTGTACGTCCAAGTGTGCCCGATCGTGTAAATGGTTCCTGTAAATGTAAAGATAAGTCATATTTTACATGATAATTTGGGATTTACAAGAGGTTTAATTACGTTTTGACAGAAAAATTGTTCTGGACGAATAATTTACATTTTGAAAGGATAAATTTAGATATCAACAGGATAATTCAAGGATGCGGTTCACAGACCCGTCTTTATTATGCTAGCACGGTGTGAGAAGACAAACCAATTTTCCCAAATTTTTTATTGATTAGAAAATAATTAGTTAATAGTTAAATAATTTGAGCCTACAATTATTAATTGTTGCATCTTAAAATTAGCACCAGCATCTTTGAAAGTTTCAAACACAAAACACTTCTAAAGCAAACATTTGTAAGAAAATAAAACAACACTTTACTGGTATAAATGAAGTGAAATGCTAACAACACAGCTTTAATTTTGTCTATTTATCTGTTGTTGTTTGGTTTTTACTTTCTCGTATATACGTAGTATAGAGAAAGTATTGTAATCGTGCAAAAAAAAATCGAGATTTTTACAAATCTCGACGTTTTACACCTCACTGATACGGAAAAACATAATTTTGCAATCTTGTCCGTATGTCTGTGTGTGTGTGTCTGTGTGTAAACACGATAACTTGAGTACCGTTACAGCTAGGTTGATGAAATTTCATATATAAGTATTATATCAAAATCGTAGATCCGTATCAACTTTTGAGCGATTTCCGACAACCTGAAGTGGTACTTTTTCTACTTTGAATTTTTCAAAAGCCTATAACTTGAGTACTATTTCAGATAGATAAATGAAATTTCACATGTAAGTAAAAGATCTAATTCTCTACCTTCTGTTAAATTTTGAGCAATTTCCGTTGACTGGAAGTAGTAATTTACGCTACTTCCGATTTCGCAAAAACCGATTGTAAATTTTAAAAGTACTAATAATATTGCGCACTATTATGCGCTTTTTTATTTCTCGTTCACTTGGTGTGCAATTATTTGTCTACGAGATTTTATTCTATTTTTAAAACTTTAAGTATTTAAAATGGATTAAAAATCATGTCTATATCCCGAGTTCCCATCCCCTGTTATTTTATATAAGAATATTCGAGAAAGTTTAGGGGAGATCACTCCCGGTTTATTTTTGTAACAATTTCAAATTTCTTGTATCTTATGTATACTTCCTTTTTAATTACATTTGTTAACATTTGTTAAAAACCTTGACTTCTAGTTAGGTAAACCTACCTGGAACAATAAACAGGTTTGTAATCGTGTCCATGACTGCTATAAACTGTATCAAAATTACAGTCGGTGTTTTGTTCTTTTTCCGAGAATAAACAATCAGAATTAACGAATTCCCTATCAGTCCACAAACACACACCAATGCCAGAAATGTGAAGGCCGGAATGTTTATAAGATCGTTCTTCCCTTGTAACCAATACAAGTATTGCCATTTTTCTTCATCAAAAACATTAGATGGCTGGTTAGAAAAGTTGAATCCAATGTTTGATCTACTTTCCGACATTGTTAAATCTAGCACTTAAACCAGGAAGCAAGAAAATGAATGCAGATAGTATTAGTAACAGATGCAGAAGTTCATGGGCTAACACGAAATTTAATGTAACTCGTACTTATGCAGATAATTCTGCTGTTTCTAGGTCCATATGTTCGTCTGTTGAATATGCAACTATAGTATATGCAAAGACGTCATATCAGTTTGTTCAGACAAATGGTGATTTGTAAAAATCCTGGCACGTCATAACGATGCATGCACATGCGTGCTTGTATTGGCCAATTGAAAATGTTACTCATTTGATATACACTTGGTGGTAGACGCGGAAGGAAATTGTTCATTTATTTCGATTGTTATTGTAAAATTTCATGAAACCACACCCTTGGCTAAAAATACTTAATCGATGTTATTAATAACGGGTTCAATAGCTATTTAGACTCATTGAAAATAATGGGTTTTTTAAGTGGGTGGTAAATTGATTGCAATTTTCACAAAAACCTAACAGATGACAGATTTTCATGACATACGACACACAGACATGACAGGTGACAAACATGACAGACAAGTGATACGACCAACGTGATAGACTGATTTGATGGATGACAGACAAACATGACGGACAACAGACAGACTAGCATGACGGACGACTAACGTGTTAGACTGATTTGATGGATGACAGAAAAACATGACAGACAAGTGATACGACCAACATGATAGACTGATTTGATGGATGACAGACAAACATGACGGACAACAGACAGACTAGCATGACGGACGACTAACGTGTTAGACTGATTTGATGGATGACAGACAAACATGACGCACAATAGACAGACTGGCATGACAGACGACCAACATGATAGACTTTCATGACAAGGCGTCTAGTACACCTTGAATGCCAAAACGTTTCAAATAGAAGGATCTAAAATGACAATGAATACGCTCACAATTAAGTATAACTAATAGCTACATAATGTATATAAGTCCTGCAATTTATACTTAGTCTTTGGTAACTAGTTTCTTAAAAGTATGTATTTCCAAATCAATCATTAATAAAGTGTGCTACAAATCAAAGGAGGCTAACTAAGTCAACACAAAAAAAAATGTTTATAAAAGAAAGGAAACAAGTATAGCATTGATTATATAGAAATCTATAATAACAAATAAATGTTTAAAGAAATTCTGCCAATAATTTTTAAATACTTTTAGATCAAAAAAGTTTAATTTTTTCTGCATTGAATTCGTAAATTTTTTCTATTATTTCATTACTTTGTCTGATAATACAGAAAATTGTAATCAAATTAATTGTAGGATGCGCTGGATACATGTTAGACACGCAGTCTTAGTTTTTTAATTAAAAGAAGACACATACCGATCATAAATCAAACAACTTTTCTTAGAAAGGCGTTTTTTATTTCCTAAATACTTTTCCTTAAAAACTGATGATAAATTTTTAAAAAAAAACGGAATTTTACAATTAAATCGCAATTAGAAAAATGTGCCACACCACTTTGAAACAAATCAAACTGTTTAAAAAGTGCTTATCAATAACTGCAGACTGACTTTAATCGATATTGAATAGGTTAGTTAACCACAGTTTAATTCTCGATTAGCTTACTTCATAAAAACTAAAACAATAAATCTACTTTTATTTTACATCGATTCATGTTGGACTTTTTTCCTTATATTATACTGATTTTCAATTACAGAAAAGCTATTGTAATCATATTGGAAACAAGCAATTTTCCGCTAAAAAAAAATATTTTCTACACACTTAATAAATGTAATTGCCTGTTTTGATAAATTACTCTGTACTGTAAATCAATGTTTTGTTCATTTAAAAATTTTAAAAAGACAAACCTAATAGAGTGCGGAGAAAATAACACCACCATCACCACGACTAAATATGGGTTTATGAATGTGGCATTTGATATATTATTTATCTCCAAAATATTACAATAAAAAGTTGAATATCCTAGTTCTAAATATTTCTTCTGATCAAGCGCTGGAATACATAGATACAATCCTTTCTAAAGTTGGGGTTACACAGGCTGTAGATGAAGGGGTTGGCGGCGCTGTTGATCAGGTAGAGGACGATGAGCAGGTGTAGGACGGAGACCTCCGCCGCTGAGACACGGCTGGTCAGTTGGTACACGTCATTCATCAGCACCATGATGAGCGTACTCAGGTAGCTGATGATGTAGATGATGCTGGTCGCTAGCAGCATGCGGGTGGTTCGTCCTGATGTTGGTGCTGCTTTGGTTTTCTGCGGTTTGAGGTTAGCGTGAAGTTTTGATGCTTGGTTGGTTTTAGTGGTCAGTGTAGGAACAGCTGTAGTGGTCAGTGTAGGAACAGCTGTAGTGGTCAGTGTAGGAACAGCTGTAGTGGTCAGTGTATGAACAGCTGTAGTGGTCAGTGTAGGAATAGCTGTAGTGGTCAGTGTATGAACAGCTGTAGTGGTCAGTGTATGAACAGCTGTAGTGGTCAGTGTAGGAACAGCTGTAGTGGTCAGTGTAGGAACAACTGTAGTGGTCAGTGTAGGAACAGTGGTCAGTGTAGGAACAGCTGTAGAGGTCAGTGTAGGAACAGTGGTCAGTGTAGGAACAGCTGTAGTGGTCAGTGTAGGAACAGCTGTAGTGGTCAGTGTAGGAACAGTGGTCAGTGTAGGAACAGCTGTAGTGGTCAGTGTAGGAACAGTGGACAGTGTAGGAACAGCTGTAGTGGTCAGTGTAGGAACAGCTGTAGTGGTCAGCGTAGGAACAGCTGTAGTGGTCAGTGTAGGAACAGCTGTAGTGGTCAGTGTAGGAACAGCTGTAGTGGTCAGTGTAGGAACAGCTGTAGTGGTCAGTGTAGGAACAGCTGTAGCGGTCAGTGTATCTACATCTATAGTTGTCGCCACATAGCTGTTATGTTGGTCTTGTCGTGAGTCCCCTACATCAGACAAGTCAACACAATCATCCGTCTTGTGACGAGGATTCGTCTGTAGATGTGTTAGTTTCTCCCGTGGATTTCTCAATCAGTTTCAGCTTCTCTGTGCTGGGTACCGTCGTGTGCGGCACCCGGTGTTTTCTGGCCTCGATGCCAATCAACGTGTATAACGTCGTCAGCGTCGCACAGCAGGACAGGAAGCCCACAATGTACAGCCCATGGCAAACCGTTGGCCAGATGGATTGATGGTACTCGGCGGCCACCCCACAGTCATAGCCCAGAATCCCCTTGTGTCCAGTGTCGACCGTTATCTGACCGTAGAAGATTGCAAATGGGAGACTGAACACGAGAGATAGACCGACAACACAGACACAAATTATCTTTGTTTCCGTGTTGTTAAGTTGTCTTCCAAATGGTTTACAGATCTTCCTGTACCTAAAAATATGCAATGTATCACGATTTTATTTTGTTAAAACAAATTACAGATTAAGTATTAAAACAGCTACTGCTTGAGGTGGCACGATAATACAGCGTATACTTGCGGGGGTGGGGGAGGGTGAAATTAAAGCTTCTCACTCAGTACCTTATGTAAAGCTGGACATGGACAAAGTCAACTTACGTGTCCAGTTTTTAATAGATAAACTTTTTACAATTCTAGATAGAAATCTTCGACTTAGTTATTTCATTGAAGTGTTCAATAATACTTTCTATCCATTCTTGAGCTATATTTGAGTGTCAAGAACATATTATATAACACAAGGACGTTATGTGGTGGTTTATCATGGTGTTGTGTTACATGGGCCTGGGTGGCAGAAGACATCAATGTTATGTAACACTGGCCAGTGATTTTTCTATCTAAACCATGACATTTTGTATGGTAGACTAACAGGCTACACAACTGGCCTGCATAATAAAAGAATGTCTGTCTAAAATGAATACTAGTGGAGTTCTCTATAATGATGTGGTCCCCATCAGGTATTTTAAAAAAAACATGTTTCGTTGTAACTATGTATGTCGCGCTTTGTAAGGAAAGGGGTCGCTATACATTTTATAGGGGTCATCCATAAATAATGTCACGCGTTTATAGACAATTTATACATACCCGTTCCCACCGTTACACGTCGTCACAAAAAAGCCATATACCCTCCTAAAATGACGTAACACCCTCAGACTACAAACCCCACCCCCACCCCCTCAAAGTTGCAGTTTAATTATTTTTAACATTCATTTATTTCTAAAAAAAAAATTGACTAAACTCGTTCAACTGAATACATTAATCAATTCTACAAAAACAGCTTTCCAAAACGTGACATAGCGGGTAAAATACAGTTTTCAACATTACTTTTTTAAAAACATTTTAACACTGAGCAGACTATCTGAACCCCCTCATCACACATCGTCGCAAAATTCCAACCTGCCCGCTTCTCCTTTCGCTATGTGACGTCATTTACGGTCTACCTCATAAAGGTTAGAGGTCAGTGGAAATGTTATGTAATGTTATATAGTTTTTTAGGGGGCGGTCAAAAAATCTTATTGTGGTATAACATAAAAATTATCCCTTTAACCCAGGGCCGGCGCTACATATAAGGCCAACAAGGCGGTCACCTAGGGCGCCATCCCTAGGGGGCGCAAATTGTTTAATCGCCATCATCAAAAAGTACCTAGTAATTCATAACTTTTATAAAGGAGTAGCGATCTATTTCGGCGCCCAGGAAGAACTATCAATTTTGCACCTCCACCCCAAAATTGGGTCTATATAGGCCTATATTTATTCTCGATGGTGAAAATGCAACCCCACATCCTAAATTTGGATAGGTCGGGGCGCTTTTTACCAGTCACTTTTCCTTTTTAATTTGGTGTCACTTATTGGTGTAGAAAACGATTAAATAAGATCGTTACTTAAATTTCGAACATTTCAAACTGTTATTTAATTTTAATAGGGCTTGTAAGTCTCGTTTTCTCTGACGTTGAATTAGAAATCTGTCCTGGTGTACAGAGTTTTGTAATGACGAGGTGTTCAAAGTATTGTCACTTGTTTAGTAAGTTTTGATGAATCGTTTAGATTTGGGAGTAACGGCGGAAGGCTGTTGCTGATAAGTTTTCGTAGGTATAAAATAGTGACGTATTAAAGTGTTATAATTTTTATTCGGCTGTTTTGTAGTTGAAGGTCTAGTGGAATCTGATTGGTAATAGAGAAATGAAAATACGGGTGATGAAGTATCGTAGTTTTGGAGTTCGGGAGTATTGATTCTTGTGGTATTAAGATATCGAATTATATTGATTGTCATAGTGTAGTAGTAGGTCCAGTGAAATCTTTGTTGATTGGGAGTACCGTTTGTAGAGCTTGGTGACGTTAATCGAGTTGGTGTCGTAGTTCAGGAGCATCGAGTCTAGTTATGTTTAAGTATCGAAGTTTTATATGTATTGTGAATGTAGTAGATTGAGTATATCGAGTAGTCGAGTTTATCGTACGTTAGATGATTTTAATTAAGTACGGAACACACTACAAAGATAGGAAGGCGTTCTCTAGTTGAAAAATGTTTAGTTTTTAGGAATCTATTTTACCACTCTTAAGGTATTAATATATAATATATAATATTAAATAGGGTGGAATTTATAACTAACCGTAGACTTTGTTTTTTCAAATGATAATTTTTTAGTCAATAATTGTAGCAATGTCTAAAACAGTTAACCGTGTTTGATTACTTGAAAGGCGTCCCTTTATTTAGGGGATCCAAAATTTATGTATATCACATAATCATAATGCGGTCAATAAAATTAATGTCATCGCAATTGAATAGAAGTATGTTATAATAAAGCTACCATTTTTATACTTTCAAACAAAACCTACAGTTAAATAAGTATTCAATAAGTAAATTATATGGTTTTCACAAGTTTACATAAATAATATAAAAAATTTGTTACAATTATTACGTAATGGAATTTAGAGCTTTTTTGTATTTTTCAAGCGAGTCTTAGTTACACATGGTTAATTTAGCTATTCTTTTGAAAGTTATTTACCTTGAAAGAAATTTTGGTGTTTGGATTTTCAAATGGGAGATAATTCGTTGCTTAACTTTACGTTAATTTTAAATTTCTGCACCTTAGGTTGACCGCTTAAATATAAATACAACTTTAAGTTATTATTTGCTATTGTAAAAATTATATAGAGTTTAAGTTCTAAACAAAATAGTTTGGTAGGTTTTTTAGCATTATCAAGTTGAAAAACAAATACATCAGTAGCCGTTATAGATTATAATAATATATAATGTTAGTAGACATACAGACTTAGTCGTAAATTAAACATCTATATAGTTGTCTTTTCATATTCTTCACCCCCTCTTTGAGGATTTATACATAACAATTTTTGGCTGGAATCTATAATTATTTACAACTTTTTATTTTTCAAAAACCAAAAAATCGTTAAATAATCACACAATATAGACATCTTACAATTATAACTAAAGACAGTCAAGCTTAAAACAGGTAAGTTCCGTTTTGGAACTCACCTTGGGTAGGGGGGTCTATGCCGTAAAGTACAAAGTAGACTCGTGCACTTAGTAACAATTTCAATAAAATGTAATTACGCTTGCAAACTGGAATTGAAGGAATTAGTACAAACTTTTGCGACGAAGGAGGCAACTAAAATTTGATTTCGATGTCTACTTAT